>NC_053025.1:483720790-483919776 GCF_003073215.2 Triticum urartu
TATATGACTTCTTGGTGGCTGGTCCTTTCACAGAAATAATGCATGAAAAATATTCTGAAGAAGATGAATTTTATGTGTCTGAATAGTTTGAACCTTGTAATCTTTGAATTTGGGCCTTGTAATGCTGGAATTTGAACCTTGCAATATTTATGGTATTTGTTATATAACGTAATTGGATGTTTAATTTGGTTTTGCAGTCATGTCATGTTATAAGTATATATATGTTGTTCTTCTGTACACAGTATGACCATGATTACGCCAAGCTATTTAGGTGAGACTATAGAATACTCAAGCTTGCATGCCTGCAGGTCGACTCTAGAGGATCCCCGGGTACCGAGCTCGAATTCATCAATCGCAAATGGTTGTATACCAGCAAGCATTTGCACACACACATGGATCAATTGTATGTCACGTATTGTCGGATGTGGGGCTTCGCCAAACCCTTAAGGTTCGAACACTGGGGTGCGCACGCAGTCTTCCCCTCCTACCGATCTACGCTCTAGCTCACGAAGATCTTGCGGACGAACTCGACGAACTCACAACACAGAAAGACATGGGGTTTATACTGGTTCGGGCCACCGTTGTGGTGTAATACCCTACTCCAGTGTGGTGGTGGTGGATTGCCTCTTGGGCTGATGATGAACAATACAAGGGGAGAACAACCTCCTGAGGTTGAGGTGTTCTTGCGCGTGGGAGCTTGTGGTGTGTCTCTCGATCTCTGGTGATCTCCTCTAGCTAAGATGAGGTGATCCCCCTGCCTATCCACTGTGGTGGCTAGTCCTATTTATAGAGGCCCTGGTCCTCTTCCCAAATATCTAGTGGGAAGGGAGCCAACAATGGAGGGCTAATTTGAAGGGGGACAGCTAGTACAAGCTATCCTGACAAAAGTAGTCTTCGCCTGCACAAAGCTCTGGTGGCGCTGCTTTGGGCTCCACGGTGAACTTTGTATTGCAGTTCGCGGTCTTGGTCTTGTTGCACCGGAATGACAACCTTTGCCTGATGCATCGGTACTCCATGGCTGCGCTTGCCCTCTTTGCACCAAAGAGGAAACAAGGACGCTGCGCAAACTGGCGCCCGCCTGGTGCCCACCTGGTGCCGATCGTCATGTCTCACGTCACGAGAGCCTCGTGAGGTTTGCCTTGCCTTGATATCTCCGCTCCTCGTGAGCCTTCCTAGCTAGGCCACTCCAGAGAAGGTCTTGCTTCGTCCGTCTCGCGAGGCTTGGCCCCTCGCGAGGGTCTTGGATGCTTTGTTGGTGAAGACGGGCCGTACGGCCTGCTGGCTCAGCCACGCCGCGGGCCACAGGCAGGCAAGTCTGGGGACCCCCGTTCCCAAAACACCTATAGTAGCCCCCGGGCCCAAGGTGCGCTCGGGCTTGGCTTCGCGGCGAAGCCAAGGGTCAAGCTCGAAGCGCCGCGGTCCCCAAAAGCCTGCGGCCATGGTTGATGCTTGGCGGTTGATTGGACGTGGGCACCTCCGCTTCCCCATGCTGCCCCGACGACTGCACGACTTGAAAAGTCTCTACGACATGCAAGGGAAACCATCATTACCTGCAATCATGGGAGACGCCGGTTGGCCTTCTCTTGCTAAAATGGGTGGGGGCGGAGCCCCCGTTGCCCATCTCTTCCTCGCTTGGTCGCTTCTTCTTTGCTTCATTGCTTGCAGCGCCTCCGATGGTGCCACGAAGGAAGTTCTCTGCCCATGAGAAGGGGAAGGCCCCTCGCGAGGGCCCCGGTTCCCCGGCGCCCAAGCACGCTGCGACCCCCGCCGTGGCCCACCGTCGAGGCGGCGCCGTGCCACGCGGAGGGGACCATCCCGACCATGGTGGTCCCGCTAATGTGGGGAGGCGCGCGATGGTGGCGAGGCCTCCCCACCTGCACTTCCATTCAGCGGAGGCATCACCGGAGTTCGTTGTCTGGTCGGAGAACCCGGCCGGCAACTCGCTCCAGCTTCCGCGCTTCCTTGTCGATGAACTGCCGGCCCCTGGTCCAGGAGGGCTCTGGTTGCAGGCAGATGGTTGCTGCAGCAAGGCCTCCTGGGTCGCGGTCGAGACTTCCGCCGCAGGCAACATAGCCCTGGCCCGCGGCTGGCAAACGTTCGGCCGCGCGCGCGGCCTGGGCAGGATGTGCATGCTCCACTTCAAGTATGACGGTGGGTCGACCCTCTACGTGAGGGTGTTCAGGGAAGATGGTCGCCGCGCCGGGTGCTGCCCCGAGATAAACGACGGTGAGGAGGTGCTCGGCCTTGGTGATGGTCGCGACGAGGGTGAGGGCGAGCCTGCCCTTGGCGGCGACCGCATCTCTTCCAACTACGGCGGCTCTTCCTCCAGTGAGGCTTTAGCGGCGACGGCTACGACCAGCCGCCGCGCCCACTTCAAAATAGGCAGCGGGTCATCTCATCGCCGAGCCTCCATGAAGCGCGAGGAGGGGTCTGGCTAGGCTCAGGCGTTGCTAAGGGCCCACCCCCGCGGATTGCTGAAACGCCGCTTTGTTTAGCTTTTTCCCTTTCCTTGACTTGGCGCTTAGCATCGCGGTACCGGAGGGGCACAGATTAGGAGAGATGCGCCAGCTTCCAGGCTCGAACGAGGGTGACTCGGGAGAAGGCAGAGAGAAGAAAAATGCTCGCGAGGGCACCTGCCTAGCCCCCTCATGAGGTATGCGAGAGAGAGAGAGATCACGAGGAAACCAGAGCCGAAAAACGCGGTAAAAGGCGAAGGAACCAAGTCAGCAAGGAACGCCAAAGGCAAACTCAATTAATGAGAAGCAAGCCAACTACGGAAAGCAAATGAAAAGCCGCATCCGGAACCTAATCTAGTCTTCAAGTCTTCTCACCAGCACGGAGCTAAGTGCTATCCACTAGGCGTGGGAGGGAGCCCCAGGGCCTGAGGTCGGCGCTCCTGAGACTCCGGGGCGTGTACAGCCCCAACTCATTATTACTTGAGAGTGTCACGGGCGGCGATTCTTCACAGGCACCGGGCCTTGCTTCACAGGCTCTGGGCCTTTCTTCACAGGCTCTGGGCCTTGCTTCACAGGCACTGGGCCTTGCTTCACAGGCTCTGGGCCTTGCTTCACAGGCACTGGGCCTTGCTTCACAGGCTCTGGGCCTTGCTTCACAGGCACTGGGCCTTGCTTCACAGGCTCTAGGCCTTGCTTCACAGGCACTGGCCTTTCTTCATGGGTAGAACTTCCGGAGGTGCTGGATGTTCCAGGCGTTTTGGATAGGTGTCCCCTCTTGCGTCTCCAAGCGCACAACGCCGGGCCTGGAAATGTGGATGACCCTGAACGGGCCCTCCCACATGGGTGAAAGTTTGTGCAACCCTTCCCTAGAGAGGACCCGCCTCAGGACTAGGTCACCTGTCTCAAGCGTCTTGGAGCGAATATTGCAGCAATGGTAGCACCGTAGCACTTGCTGGTACCTTGCCGCCCTTAATGCAGCTTCGCGACGATGTTCCTCCCCCAGCACGAGATCCATCCCCCGCATCGCGTCCTGCTATGTTTCGTCGAACGCTAGGACTCGCGCGGAGTGATGCTTGACCTTGTGAGGGAGGACTGCTTCAGCTCCGTAGACGAGGAAGAACGGAGTCTCGCCCGTCGGCTTGGTAGCGGTGGTGCGGATGGACCACAACATGGACTGGAGCTCGTCGTGCCAGCCCCTGCCGCAGGCCTCCAGCTTCTTCTTGAAGGACCTAGTCTTGAGGCCCCTTAGGACCTCAGCGTTGGCGCGCTCAGTCTGACCATTGCTCCCGGGGTGGGCTACCGAAGCGTAGCAGATCTGCGTTCCAAGGTTAGCATAGTAGGTTTTAAAGAGGTTACAAGTAAACTGCGAGCCATTATCTATGATGATGCGGTTGGGGACCCCGAAGCAGCTCACGAGGCCCTTGATGAACTTGACAACAGAGCCGGCTGGAATGGCTCGGACGGCTTCCACTTCTGCCCACCTGGTGAACTTGTCGATGGCGACGTAGAGATAGCGGTAGCCCCCTGGCGCTCGTGGGAACAGGCCTAGGATGTCTAGCCCCCAGACCGCAAATGGCCACGTGAGCGGGATGGTTTGGAGGCCCTGAGCAGGCTGATGGATTTGCTTGGCGTGGAATTGGCAAGCTTCGCAAGACTTCACCAGCTCAGCTGCATCGTTGAGTGTTGTAGGCCAATAGAATCCGCTGCGGAAGGCCTTGCCGACGAGGGTCCGTGATGATGAGTGATGTCCACAGTCCCCACCATGTATGTCAATCAGCAGCTCCTTCCCTTCATCGTTGGAGATGTAGCGCAGCGTGACATCGTTCGGCCGTTTTCTGTACAACTCGCCGTCTTGGATGCAGTATGCCATGGCCTATCGGGCCACCTGCTCCGCGTCTTCTTCCTTCTCCGGCAATGTCCCGTGCATCAGGTACTCCTTGAACTCCTTAGTCCATCACTCCTCCTGGGGCTCGAGCGCCAAGAGCAGCCGAGCTCCCGAGGTCGGGCCGCAAGCTGGGGCTCCCGAGGCCGGGGGCTGAGGGAGCTCCTCCCGAGGTTGAGCCATGCTTGAAAGAGGTGGTGTAACTGACGGCTTGAAGAACCGCTCTTCGAAGATGCCGGGCTCTTGCGCTTGCCGCTTGGATGCTTTCTTGGCGATGTCGTCAGCTTCCTTGTTGGTGCCCCGGGGCACGTGCTGCAACTCCAGGCCTGCGAACTGCTTTTCCATTTTGCGCACCTCCACAAGGTAGGCCTCCATGTGCTCGTCCTTTGGCTCGTACACTTTGTTGCAGAAGTTGACGAGGAGCTGCGAGTCGCCCTTGACGGTAAGGCGCCTCACCCCCATAGCCGCCACAGCCTTTAGGCCGGCTATGAGGCCATCGTATTCTGCAATATTGTTGGAGACCTTCTCGCCGTGCTGGAAGCAGAGTTGCACGGCGTAGTAAAGCTTGTCCTAAGTGGGCGAGACGAGCACTGCTCCAGCCTCCGCTCCCTGGTGCGCATAGGCGCCATCAAAATACATGACCCAGCCGTCTAGCGCCTCACTTCCCGGGGAGGTGGACCGGTCTTCTCCTTCCTCAAGAGCCCGGGCATCTGTCCATTCTTCCACAAAATCAGCGAGCGCGGCTCCCTTGATGACCCTGGTGGTGCTAAACTCCAGCTGAAATGCTTGCAGCTCGATGAGTTTGATGGGGTGCCCCTGGAAGTAGTGCCGCAGCTTGCGTGAGGCCACCAAAAGTGCGAGCAAGAGCTTCTGCGGTATGGGTAAGACGAGATGACCTTGATGGGGTGCCCCTGGAAGTAGTGCCGCAGCTTGCGCGAGGCCACCAAAAGTGCGAGCAAGAGCTTCTGCGGTATGGGTAGCGCACCCTCGCGTCTCACAGTACGGTGCTGACGAAGTACACCGGGTGCTCGACGAGGGCTGGCACACTGTTGAGGCTCGGGTCCTGCAGAGATTGTGGCATATCCTGAGGTGATGGGTCTACAGAGACCTGACTGTCCTAAGGAGCTTCTGCGATGTTGCCCTGCTGAGCTTGATCTTCCGTCGCTGATGGCTTTGTTGCACCTTCCTGGCCCCGCGCTGCATCAGCTCTGGCGGAGTACGGGGTGGCGGCACACCGTTGTCTTGACGCTCCTCCCGAACCTCCACCAGCACCGCGTTGGCGGAGTACGGGGTGGCGGCAAGGTAAAGCACCAGAGGCTCAACAGGCTGCGGTGCTACCATCACTGGGGGCTGGTGAGATATTTCTTGAGGTCTCGGTAGGCCTGGTCGGCCTCCGGGGTCCACTCGAAGGGGCCTTTCTTCTTCATGAGCTTAAAGAATGGTAAGGCGCGCTCGCCTAGCTTAGAGATGAAACGCCCTAACGCGGTCACCCGTCCTGCCAGCTTTTGCATCTCCTTGAGGGTCTGTGGTGGGCTCATGTCTTTGCTGGCCTTGATCTTCTCTGGGTTCGCCTCGATCCCTCTGTGGGATATGAGAAACCCTAGCAACTTGCCAGATGGGACACCAAACACACACTTCTCCGGGTTAAGCCTCAAGTCCACCCGGCGCAAACTCTCAAAGGTCTCTTCCAAGTCTTGAACCAACGTCCTCGCCTCGCGAGATTTGACCACTATGTCATCAACGTAGGCCTCTGTGTTCCTGCCGAGCTGCCACCCCAAGGCGATGTGCATTAGCCGCTGAAAGGTTGTGCCCGCGTTGCGAAGGCCGAAAGGCATGTAGGTGTAGCAGTACACCCCACATGGTGTCAAGAAGGCCGTCTTCTCCACATCCTCCTGATGACCCACAAGTATAGGGGATCTATCATAGTCCTTTCGATAAGTAAGAGTGTCGAACCCAACGAGGAGTAGAAGGAAATGATAAGCGGTTTCCAGCAAGGTATTCTCTGCAAGTACTGAAACAAGTGGTAACAGATAGTTTTCTGATAGGATAATTTGTAACGAGCAACAAGTACCAAAAGTAAATAAGGTGCAGCGAGGTGGCCCAATCCTCTTTGTAGCAAAGGACAAGCCCGGACAAACTCTTATATGGAGAAAAGCGCTCCCGAGGACACATAGGAATATCATCAAGCTAGTTTTCATCACGCTCATATGATTCGCGTTCGTTACTTTGATAATTTGGTATGTGGGTGGACCGGTGCTTCGGTGCTCTCCTTACTTGGACAAGCATCCCACTTATGAGTAACCTCTATTGCAAGCATCCGCAACTACAACAAAAGTATTAAGGTAAACCTAACCATAGCATGAAACATATGGATCCAAATCAGCCCCTTATGAAGAAACACATAAACTAGGGTTTAAGCTTCTGTCACTCTAGCAACCCATCATCTACTTATTACTTCCCGATGCCTTCCTCTAGGCCCAAATAATGGTGAAGTTTCATGTAGTCGACATTCACATGACACCACTAGAGGAGAGACAACATACATCTCATCAAAATATCGAATGAATACCAAATTCACATGACTACTAATAGCAAGACTTCTCCCATGTCCTCAGGAACAAACAGAACTACTCACAAAGCTTAAACATGTTCATAATCAGAGGGGTATTAATATGCATATAGGATCTGAACATATGATCTTCCACCAATTAAATCAACTAGCATCAACTACAAGGAGTAATTAACACTAATAGCAACCTACTAGCACCAATCCTGGACTTGGAGACAAGAATTGGATACAAGAGATGAACTAGGGTTTTGAGAGAAGATGGTGCTGATGAATATGTTGATGGAGATTGCCCTCTCATGATGAGAGGAGCATTGGTGATGACGATGGCGATGATTTCCCCCTCCGGGAGGGAAGTTTCCCCGGCAGAACAGCTCTGCCGGAGCCCTAGATTGGTTCCGCCAAGGTTCTGTCTCATGGCGGCGGAGTTTCGTCCGAGAAGATGGCTTCCTATTTTTTCCCATCGAAAGACTTCATATAGCAGAAGATGGCCATCGGAGGGCCACCAGGGGGGCCACGAGGTAGGGGCACGCCCAGGGGGTAGGGCGCGCCCCCACCCTCATGGGCAGGGTGTGGCCCCCCTGGTGAATCTCTTCCACTGAGTATTTTTTATATATTCTGAAAATGTCTTCCGTGAAGTTTCATGACTTTTGGAGCTAGGCAGAATAGGTCTCTAATATTTGCTCCTTTTGCAGCCCAGAATCCCAGCTGTGGGCATTCTCCCTCTTTATGTAAACCTTGTAAAATAAAAGAGAATAAGCATAAGTATTGTGACATTGCTACGTCTTGAGCTTGCGTTGGTTTTCCCCGAAGAGGAAATGATGATGCAGCAGAGAAGCGTAAGTATTTCCCTCAGTTTTTGAGAACCAAGGTATCAATCCAGTAGGAGCCCATGCTCAAGTCCCTCGTACCTGTACAAAGCGATAGTTACTGGCAACCAACGCGATTAGGGGTTGTCAAGCCCTTCACGGTCATTTACGAGAGTGAGATCTGATAGATAGAATATTTTTGGTATTTTTGATATAAAGATGCAAAGTAAATAGCAAAACGATATAAAAGTGATGGAGATTGATATGATGAGAATAGACCCGGGGGCCATAGGTTTCACTAGTGGCTTCTCTCAAGAGCATAAGTATTCTACGGTGGGTGAACAAACTACTGTTGAGCAATTGATAGAATTGTGCATAATTATGAGAATATCTAGGCATGATCATGTATATAGGCATCACGTCTGTGACAAGTAGATCGAAACAATTCTGCATCTACTACTATTACTCCACTCATCAACCGCTATCCAGCATGCATCTAGAGTATTAAGTTAAAAACAGAGTAACGCCTTAAGCAAGATGACATGATGTAGAGAGATAAATTCATGCAATATGAAATAAACCCCATCTTGTTATCCTCGATGGCAACGATACAATACGTGCCTTGCTGCCCCTTCTGTCACTAGGTAAGGACACCGCAAGATCGAACCCAAAGCTAAGCACTTCTTCCATGGCAAGAACTACCGATCTAGTTGGCCAAACCAAACGGATAATTCGAAGAGACTTGCAAAGATAACCAATCATGCATAAAAGAATTCAAAGAAGATTCAACAAACACACCACAAAAAGAAGATTACATCGAATAGATCTCCACAAGAGAGGGGGAGAACTTTGTATTGAGATTCAAAGAGAGAGAAGAAGCCATCCAGCTACTAACTATGGACCCGAAGGTCTGAGGTAAAATACTCACACTTCATCGGAGGGGCTAGGATGATGTAGAAGCCCTCCGTGATGACGGCCCTCTTCCGGCGGAGCTCCGGAACAGGCCCCAAGATGGGATCTCGTGGATATAGAAAGTTGCGGTGGTGGAATTAGGGTTTTGGCTCCTGTTCTGATCGTTTGGGGGTACGTGTGTATATATAGGAGGAAGGAGTACGTCGGTGGAGCACTGAGGGGCCCACGAGGCATGGGGCGCGCCCTAGGGGGGCGCGCCCCCCACCCTCGTGACCACCTCTTTGATCCCTTGCAGTAGGGTCCAAGTCTCCTGGATCACGTTCGGTCAGAAAATCACGTTTCCGAAGATTTTATTCCGTTTGGACTCCGTTTGATATTCTGTTTATCTGAAACACTGAAATAGGCAAAAAACAGCAATTCTGGGTTGGGCCTCCGGTGTGCTCCATCTTCAAGCATACTAACAAAGCAATTATGTCTTCTCAAAATAACATGGCTAAAGAAAGTTATCCCTAAAAAATCATATTAGTCTGGCTATGCTCCATCTTCCCCACACAAAGTATTTAAATCATGCACAACCCCGATGACAAGCCAAGCAATTGTTTCATACTCTAACTTTTTCAAAACTTTTTCAATCTTCACGCAATACATGAGCGTGAGCCATGGATATAGCACTATAGGTGGAATAGAATGGTGGTTGTGGAGAAGACAAAAAGGAGAAGATAGTCTCACATCGACTAGGCATATCAACGGGCTATGGAGATGCCCATCAATAGATATCAAGGTGAGTGAGTAGGGATTGCCATGCAACGGATGCACTAGAGCTATAAATGTATGAAAGCTCAACAAAAGAAACTAGTGGGTGTGCATCCAACTTGCTTGCTCACGAAGACCTAGGGCAATTTGAGGAAGCCCATCATTGGAATATACAAGCCAAGTTCTATAATGTAAAATTCCCACTAGTATATGAAAGTGACAACATATGAGACTCTCTATATGAAGAACATGGTGCTACTTTGAAGCACAACATATGAGACTTGCTATATCATGGTGCTACTTTGAAGCACAAGTGTGGAAAAAGGATAGTAGCATTGCCCCCTTTATTTTTATTTTTTTGGGCCTTCTTTTTTTTCATTGGCCTTTTTTGGGACAATGCTCTATTGAATGATGATCATCACACTTCTATTTATTTACAACTCAATGATTACAACTCAATACTAAAACAAAGTATGACTCTATATGAATGCCTCCGGCGGTGTACCGGGATATGCAATGAATCAAGAGTGACAAGTATGAAAGAATTATGAACGGTGGCTTTTCCACAAATACTATATCAACTACATGATCATGCTAAGCAATATGACAATGAAGGATGTGTCATGATGAACTAGATGGTGGAAAGTTGCATGGCAATATATCTCGGAATGGCTATGGAAATGCCATAATAGGTAGGTATGGTGGCTGTTTTGAGGAAGGTATATGGTAGGTGTATGATACCGGCGAAAGTTGCGCGGTATTAGAGAGGCTAGCAAGGGTAGAAGGGTGGGAGTGCGTATAATCCATGGACTCAACATTAATCATAAAGAACTCATATACTTATTGCAAAAATTTAGAAGTTATCAAAGCAAAGTATTACGCGCATGCTCCTAGGGGGATAGATTGGTAGGAAAAGACCATCGCTCGTCCCCGACTGCCACTCATAAGGAAGACAATCAATAAATAAATCATGCTCCGACTTCATCACATAACGGTTCACCATACGTGCATGCTACGGGAATCACAAACTTCAACACAAGTATTCTTTAAATTCACAACTACTCAACTAGCATGACTTTAATATTATCACCTCCATATCTCAAAACAATTATCATGCTTCAATCTTTTCTTAGTATTCAACACACTCAAAAGAAAGTTTCACAAATATTGAATACCAAGCATATTATTATTAGGAAAATTACCATGCTTATTAAGAGACTCTCAAATTAATTTAAGTGAAGCATGAGAGATCAATAGTTTCTTTAAAACATATCCACCACCGTGCTCTAAAAGATCTAACTGAAGCACATAGAGCAAAATTATCTAGCTCAAAAGATATAAGTGAATCACATAGAGCAAAATTATCTAGCTCAAAAGATATAAGTGAAGCACATAGAGCAAAATTTTCTAGCTCAAAAGATATAAGTGAAGCACATAGAGTATTCTATCAAATTTTAATTCATATATGGCTCTCTCAAAAAGGTGTGTACAGCAAGGATGATTGTGGAATACTAACAAACAAAGACACAAATAATACAAGACACTCCAAGCAAAACACATATCATGTTGGTGAATAAAAATATAGCTCCAAGTAAATTACCGATGGAAGTGGACGAAAGAGGGGATGCCTTCCGGGGCATCCCCAAGCTTTGACTTTTTGGTGTCCTTGGATTATCTTGGGGGTGACATGGGCATCCCCAAGCTTAGTATCCTGCCACTCCTTGTTCCATGATCCATCAAAAGAATTCACCCAAAACTTGAAAACTTCACAACACAAAACTCAAAATAGAAAACTCGTGAGCTCCGTTAGCGAAAGAAAACCAAAGACCACTTCAAGGTACTGTAATGAACTCATTATTTATTTATATTGGTGTTAAACCTACTGTATTACAACTTCTCTATGGATTATAAACTATTTTACTAGCCATAGATTCATCAAAATAAGCAAACAACACACGAAAAACAGAATCTATCGAAAACAGAACAGTCTGTAGTAATATGTAGCTAGAGCAAGATATGGGACCCCAAAAATTCTAAAATAAATTGATGGACGTGTGTAATTTATCTATTAGTCATCTGAAAAAAGAATTAACTAAATAGCACTCTTCAAATAAAAATGACAGCAGTTCTCGTGAGCGCTAAAGTTTCTGTTTTTTACAGCAAGTTCAACAAGACTTTCCCCAAGTCTTCCCAACGGTTCTACTTGGCACAAACACTAATTAAACACAAAAAACACAACAAAAACAGAGGCTAAATAATTTATTTATTACTAAACAGGATCAAAAATCAAGGAATAAAAATAAAATTGGGTTGCCTCCCAACAAGCGCTATCGTTTAACGCCCCTAGCTCGGCATAACAAGCAAGAATAGATCTAGGTATTGCCATCTTTGGTAGGTAATTCTTCAATTAGGCATCTACCATCTTTATGAATTTCTTTCTCTTTATTAATTATCAAACTTTTAGGCACAAGATCGAAAAGTTCGTTTGTAATAAGTTGTTCTTTAATGATAGCAAAAAGATTGGGATGAATACTTATAGATTTAAGATCAGCAGTTTCCTTGCTAGATGATTCACCCTTATTTTTAGGAACATACATAAGCTTGGCAATTTTAGTAGGAGGACTAGGAGTATTCTTTACGGAAGAAAAAGCGGTTCCCAAATTTGCAATTATACCCTCAATTTTATCAATTCTAGTAGAATCTAAGTTCATCTTCTCATTAACTATGGGTTCCTTTTCCTTAATATTTTTCAACGTCATTCCTACCTTAGATCCATATTGAGTAATTTGATTGTGGATCTTTTTATCTAGATTTTCAATTGATTCAATAGTAGCAACTTTATTTTCAATAATTTCAAGTCTTTGGATAACATGCTCCAAAGTTAACATGGTTCCATTAACCAAAAGAGGTGGTGAGCCAAATAAATCTATCATAGCATTATAAGAATCAAAAGTATGGCTACCCAAGAAGTTCCCTCCGGTAATGGTATCGAAGATATATCTATATCCCTCTGGCAAGCTCCAAAACATGAGCTGGTTCTGCTACAACATGTGAACACGTTGTCCCAGACAAGTATGACCACATAGTAGTCTTATAATAAAACACTACCGAGTTCTGGTGGGGAACCATCATTGAGGATATCGAAATCTTGTGCATGACCTAGGATAGCACAAGAACTTCTTTTCCTGGAACAGGTCAAGCAGTGGCTTAGTGTGCTATGGAATTCATACGGAATGAAGATGATCAGTCTATCAGACCATGGAATACTTCGCACGTGCATGACTGGCTTGGGATGATTCCAGAGGAAGCAAAAGTAAATTTCTCGAACTCACGGCGGCAACTTGCACAAAATGCTCGTGAATCAGAGGAAGTCACTTCTTTCATCCAACATATGCTTCATGAGCTAGCATGAAGAGATTCTTTCAAAAGTTTCCAACACTCGCTTAATGTTCGACAAAATCATGGAGAGGACATGGATGTTGTCGATGGGCTCAACAACAATTCATCCAGGTTTCCATATAAATGGAATTCCGTAATTAAGTGAACATGGTGATAGCATTGGTGAGACCCAAAGAATATAATGATGTATGCTCGAGGAATCAACCACGAGTAAGAACACATTACGAATATCGTTGGTTCTGATTTGATTTGACGATAGCCCACACTCAATTCAAAGTTTGGGTAAGACAATAGCACTGACAATTGATCATGAGGATCAATTGATGAAGATATCATCTTTCTTAAACACACACGCACACACACGCAAGATATCCCTTTGAAAAGAACTGAGTCGGACAAGCTGTTATCTTTCAACTCTCCAAGTTGTTGTTTAGCTTAACCAACTTGCTCAGCGTACCTGACACAGATTCTTGGAGAAAGGATGGTTTGGAGGAAACCCAACATGATCACGAAGTCAACATAGCGGTCAGGTGACAACCTGGTAATACTTCTGAGAAGATATTCGGAACATCACGAACCACCGATATGTTACTAAGCTCAAGAACAATCTTGCTTTTCAGGGCAAGACAATGTGATCAAGAGAGTGATGGATTGACACACTCCTAACTCATTGATCGAAGAGTGCACCAGAAACAAGGATTAGGTAGCACAATCTACCTTAGAACGATGATTCAATAACCAACATGCTAAGAATGAAGTTATGGTCCTTTAACTACCAAGCAACGGGGTTGCTAGGAGTATTGATTTCACAAATCACAATTCACTTGTCGACATTCCGGTTGCAACAACACGAAAACCGAGAAATGAATAATGATGGAGAGAGTATCACGACGTCAAGAATTCATGAGAGATGCTGCAATTCCTATGACAATACTGACATAAAGGGGGCAATACTCTGAGGTAGAACAGAACAAAAGCTGGGTTGGCATTTTGATCTGCGGAAAACAACTACTTTGACCAGTCAAAGAAATGGATGAGATGCTGGAGTTTGTTTCTCCTAGTCATTCCGGAATAGAATGGCTCGATGGACCACAAGAATAATAGGCATCGATAACACGAATGCACGACATAAACTTGGCTATCAACTGACAGACAAGGATCGGAATACAACTACAGAGGGACCACTCAAAGGAACATATATCTTTCTGGGTTGTGGATGCATAAGTTAGTATGTCGAACAACTTCAACATATTTCTTCCGGATAACCATGCTGAGAGGTAGGACTGGCAGAGTCACAATTATGAATGGAGAACTCCTCAAGAGTACTCTGATTGTGATATTTTGATCCAACAAACTTCTGCCATAAGTGGTTCATAGTATTTGGAAGAAGGAAATACCACAGACCTCGAGGATAAATGCAAAGGTTAATAATAACCTAAAGGAACGAGCAAACACTATGAACATGAAGTAAGTGAGTGAATCTTGGGTCAGGAACCCAAGAGTAGAATACCTACTACTCAGTAGCATCACGGGATGCTTTCGAGAATGATGGCCAGAATCATCACACTTGGGACACAAAGCATTACTAGATTACTGGGTGGTTCTCTAGGACACCCAGGGTCATAATAATAGTTCCAACATATATATCAAGGCAATGGAATACCTCAACACATTGGTTAGTGTGATTAATCTGGCCCAAAAGACATCGAACACAGGAGAAAGGGATTTGCAAATGCATCAGATTGTTTAGGAACCTGGGATGACTCGGACAGCATAACGGCTGTAAATGGTCAAAAAGATTTGAGACATCCTGCAAAATGGTGGCATAACCACTCAATACACAATATCAAGGTTCTGAGGCCAGCTATGAACATATGGAAGTAGTAGGAGCTGAACCGAGGCATAAACCCAACAATCCTAGGCAACTACGGTTTAGTAACACGTCATCCTGAGAGATAGAAGAGAAGCCTAGTTCTTAACCCCGTAGAAATGATAAGATGACTCAGATCAGAAGGTTATGAGGATAAGGAGTAAAAAGAGCCTTACGTTCCCTTCCACAATCAATTCCCTTACACAACAAAAGCATTTCTAGACACAACTTCGACCATTTTGTCTTGGTAATCCTACAGGCAACCTGGCTCTGATACCAACGCTGTCAGGACCCCGATCCTAAGTCACACCGATCTAGCATGTAACACTTCATATCACTTTGCGGCCTCACACACGGTATTCCCACGGGTGCGACCTTACCTGGCCTGGGACCGTTTGCGCCTTTTGGCTCACGTATATGATAATGTCGCTAGCATCCATATGACAGAGAACCCGGGCCGACATGGCTAGTTGTGAACCCAAAGCGGCACCAACCTATGGGGACAGGCATACATGAATCACATCGAGCATGTCGGTCAGCAGCGTGTGAATCCGGGCTATAGCACTGGGCTAACAGGACTCCGGGAACCCGGGCTGTAGCAGGCTAGGCAGGACTCCGGATGTCACCGCATGACATTTCCCCGAAGGGACAGACACAAGAACAAAGTGAAACACATGCCGGCCAGTCAAGTGTCCTGAGCAGTAGTGCTGGGCTAGCAGGACTCCGGTGAACCGGGCTATAGCAGACTACTATGGCTCATGGAAGCACTAGACTACATTTCTCCATAAGATAGGTTGCCAAGGATAAACAACTAGATTGTCGGATCCCACACATACCAAGCATTTCAATCATACACACAATATGCTCGATATGTGTAAATACAACATGGCATCACAACATAACTCTACAACTCAAGTATTTATTCATTAGGCTCCGAGGAGCGGGATACTACAAACATGGGTCTCATGACCCAACAATCATAGCATACAATTCAAGCACATGCGGAAGCTTAACATGTCTGAGTACAGACATCTATAAATGAAAAAGGCTAAGAAGCCTGACTATCTACCAGATCATGCCGAGGGCACAAGATCGTAGCTGAGGTATCAAGCTAAACGTCAAAGTCCACGTGGAACTACTAGCAAGACTGAAGTCTCTCTGCAAAACATAAATTAAGCAAACATGAGTACAAATGTACCCAGCAAGACTTACATCAGAACTAACTACATATGCATTGGTATCAACAAAGCGGGTGGTGTAGTTTAACTGCAGCAAGCCAGCTTTGACTCAGTGGCTAACCTGAACTACGACTGCAAGCAACTCTTTTGAGGTGGCGCACACGAGTCCACATATTCACCATATCAATACACCACTATGGATCCGCTCCCGTCTCCCTACGAGAACGCCATCCATAGCACTCACGCTTATCTTGCGCATTTTAGATTATCCACTTTCACTTGCCTATGAACTGTTATAGGCAACCCAGAAGTCCTTTACCGCAGACGCAGCTATTCGAATAGTTTTATACCCTGCAGGGGTGTACTTCGTCACACATGTTTCCACCACTTAGCGTCTGCACACGACATGTGCTCGGCAGACTTCAAGAAAAAGCTGACGTGGGTGTAGACCACGACCTGACTAACCGCACAAGTCTCTAGTCCAGGTTTATCGCCTATTCGGGTTCCATCCACGAGGAGATCCGGCCAGAGTTTCGCTCATAGCACCAAACGATGTGTGCAGGGTTCCCGAGACACCAAACGGGCGCCCGGTACACCGTGCCACGGTGTATCTACCCATCATAGCCCACCCCTAGGGTCAGCGCTACGCACGGCCGCCAACACATATCCTATAAACACCAGAAACTAGTTGCAACTCCTGGACAGAGGACGAGAGGGGTCAGTAAGTCGAGCGGGGTCATATTTCAGGGCCCAATGTGTGGTAGTAGCTGTTTCATGGATCACAAACACAGAACTCAGTTCCTGAGAACGGTTTCAATGAGACAACCCACCATGTACTCCTACATGGCCTCTCACCGCTACCTTTACCAAATCATGTTCACACACTTAGCTCACACAGACCTGACACAACTCTAAGCAATAGCAGGAATGACAAACAAGCATGAATGAGTAGGCACATCAGGGCTCAAACAACTCCTACTCATGCTAGTGGGTTTCATCTATTTACTGTGGCAATGACAAGTCATGCAGAGCATAAGGGGTCAGCTACCACAGCGAGTAACAGTTGAATCGTTGTTGTCCTAATGCAGTAAAAGAGAGAAGGAGTGGGAGAGTGGGATTGTATTGGAATGAACAAGGGGGTTTTGCTTGCCTGGCACTTCTGAAGATAGTAATAGCTCTTCATCAGCGTCATCGAACTCAGCCTCGGTACAACATCTACCGAGATGGGACAACCACCGACAATAGAGAAGGAACACAATCAATGCAATGCACAACATGATGCATGATAATGGCATGGCAATATGTTGTTGATTGAGCTAATGCAACTAGCAACACAATTAAATGAAGTTGGTTTGAATACAAAATTCAAATTCAAACTCCATATATGATTAGTTAAATGCCATTTATTTGTTTTGTCCAAAACAGAGAACAAACATTGTTCAAACATGCATGAAAATGCTACAGATGGATTCCTTGAATTTTTCTGATAATTTTTCATATATAAATTATTTCATTTGGAGTTACGGTTGAATTTTTATGATTTTTGGAAGTTTAGGCAATTTTCTGGAATTCCTGGATTATTTTAAAATCCAGAAAAACACTTACTGCGTCAGCATGACGATAGCACGACGTCAGCAAGGTCAACGGGGTCAAAACTGACCCGTGGGGTCCATTGGCTAGTGAGTCAGACACTAATCCCGCGTTGACTTGGGCTTTGACCCGCTGCGGGGCCCGTTGTCAACGTCTAAAAGTGGTTTAGCTGGCGGTGATTAGCACTAATTACACGGCCACGTCAGCACGCTGGAGTTTGGCCGGCGGCGACCTCAAGCCGCGGCAGAGTCCGCTCGGGATTGAGCTACGGATGACGGTTTCGGGCGAGGTTTGCGGCTATGGGATGCTGGCACACGCGCGCATCCAGTGGTGGCAGCGACTGGAGCTGGGGTGGCCGGTAGCGGCGGCGGCGGCGAGTTGGGCGGCGGCCGAAGTTCAGCCGGCAATGGTTTGGGCGATGCCGAGCAAGGGATGAGCCGTGGTTAGTGGTGTTTGACTCACGGAAGTGCGGTGAGTGCAACGGTGAGCTCGAACGCCAGGTTGCGCGACCGTAGCTACGATGGCGACATGGCCGGCAGCGGGGAGCTTCGGGCTCGATCGGAAGACGGGGCTAGGGAACAGGAACGGAGGGGGACAGCAAGGCGGAAACAACGGGAGCTCACAGGGAGGTCGTAGAACGGCTCAGCGGGCTTGGGGACGTCCTCGGTGGCGCGAATCGACCGGCGGTGATCCACGGGTCCGAGGAGGAAGAAGAGCTCGGGGTCGTCGTCACGGAGTTCCTGGCGGCGCCTAGATTGGTGCAGAGGATGCGGGGGGCGAGGCGGAGCTCGTGGCATAGCTGGATGGGCGTGGGGAGGTCGATGGCAGCGGCGAACGACGGCGGTGCGTCCATGGAGGCTTCGGCCATGGCAGGGAACGGGCGAGGGGGAGAGCAAGGGAGGGAGAGATCGATCCATACGGTTCTGGGGGGTGGCGTGGCGCTACGGAAGGCTCAAAGCGCTTCGGGGAAGCAGGAGGTGGCTCGCGCGTGGACGCGCGCGGTGAGCACGCGCCTTCGTCCTCCTGGCAGAGGAGGAAGACGACAGGGAGGAGGCCAGTGGGCTGGGCCAGCGAGCTGGGCCGGCCAGGCAAGTGGCCTAGGTAGGTCCTTCTCTCTCTCTCTTTCTTTTATTTCTATTTTTCTTTTGTTCTGTAAGTTTGTGGCATTACTAAAAATATCTAGGCACTTTCAAAAATCACCAAACTGTGCATGCCCAATGTTTAGAATATATCAAACATGGAACATTTTGGTTTGGGATTATTTGGACATTTTAAATATTTTATAGTATTTAAGTGCCCAAATTCAAATACAATAAGATTTAATTCAAAAAATCCAGAATGGCCTAGAAATATGTGCATGACTTTTGGCAGAGGTTTTCACCTTTAACAAAAATCATGAACTTTTCTAAAGGGCAATTGGGATCATTGAAAATATTTTTTTATTGAACCTAGTTGAATTCATTTGGTGCTAGGGTTTCAACAATCCCCATTTCAAGTTTCATGAAATTTAAACATGATGCATGGATGTAAAGCCACTAGTTACAAGCAAACTCTAGGGCTGTGACAAGGGCATTTTTACATTCGCCCCCCTAGCCAAATAAATAAATTGTCTATTAAAGGGATGGGGATTCTTAGATCCAATCCATACCATTGTCCCACAGTGAGAATCCATCGGAGCACGCTTCGGGGAAAATCCACTCCAACATGGCCGACCACCGCAGCTCCTCCTCCCGCCCCCGTAGCCCTAAGCCCGGTGATTGGGAGAGGTGTTCCGTCCCACACAATCGATTAGTAGAGCTGCAGACTTAGGGATTTCTCCCTCCAGCGTATATGGTCCCCGTCCGAGCTGGGCTCGCCAGCTATAATGGCGGGGAGCAAGCGGAGAGCTTCCCCAGCCCCTCTAAGGGGGAGCGGGTGTGCCTTGTTCCTTACTTACTAAGGGGACTCGGATTTCCAATTCATCCGTTCCTCCGCGGGCTCCTGGAGTTTTACGGCCTCCAACTCCATAATTTCACCCCTGTTTCCATATTACATATCGCTGGCTATGTTGCCCTTTGCGAGCTATTTCTGGGCTGTGAGGCTCATTTCGAGCTGTGGAAAAGGTTATTTTGCCTCGTGCCCCGCACACAGAAGGGGTCACTTTATCAAGTGGGCGGAGCCGAAATATGGTGCATCGCCAAAACCGGATACCTGTCCGGTACTCCGAAGAAAACGTCCGAGGACTGGCCTTCGGAGTGGTTTTATATGGAGGACGTCCCCCTTCCAGACCCTGTTCGGCGGGGTCTTCCTGAGTTCGACAATGCTCCTCTGAAGAAACTCTGAAGCTGGCGCCTACGGAGCCCCCAGGAGGAAGACAACGGAGAAGTCCTTTACCTGATGAACCGGATTAAAGCGCTCGCTCAATCAGGATTGACAATAATCGAGGTTATGTCAATATGCATAATGCGGGGAGTGCAGCCACTTCAATATTGAGGGCACCCCTTGTGGTGTTTTACCGGGGAAGATGATGCCACCCATTGCGGCCGTAGGGGACCAGACTCTGCTGCCACTTTAGCAAAAATTATGTCTGAGTTTTTCAAGGGACAGGAAGAGGAGTTCATCAGTATCCGGCCATGGGATGGATTCCCTATGTACAACCCTCCAAGCTGGGTGAGTTATACCTCTTTACTCCCATTCTTCCCGCATTCTTCGTCGTAGGTACTCACCTTGCCACTGTACGGCGGGAACTGCGAAAAGCTGTAAGGGAGGTTAACATCCCAACTCCACAACCAGAGGATCCTGGCCAGGCCCTCGGTCCCGGACTCGAAGAGGATTCGGACATATTCGTGGAGCTGATAGACAGGCAATTATATCAATTGAGCTGCGATGACGCCATGGTGGCCATAACGGCCGACTATCCCGGACCGCTCCCTGCATCGCACGTAAGAAAAACCAAAATCCCAACTCCAAAACTAGGATCCCCTTTTAGACACTTCACATACCGTACACATATGGTGTTTTACATGGAAGGCATTCGGGACGTCGTGCCGAGCCCGCAGCAACTCGCCAACAAGAGGCACCGAAGCCGGGTAGGCCAAAAAGGAAGGCGGTCAGGACGGAGACGCCGGCGCAGAGGTATGACACAAAACCCCGCTCTGTGGTTGTCGTCTTTCTCAAAATATAATGACGTCCATGATTCTTCAATAGAAAAAGCGCTCGCCGAAGTATATCTGGAGAGGCTGCCGATCACGCCTCCACCAGTCGGGCTCCAGGGCTGGACATAGAGGCGGAAACCAACATGGGGCGGACGTCGGATGCTCCTCCTACATAGGATGCGGATAGACTATCCGCTACAAATTCAGAAGTGGAGAGCGCCATGAATCATAGGCGTCGTCGGGCCGTACTCCATGACGCTTGCTTCTCTCCAGAGGCATTTGATGCCTTCATTTCTGGAGATGCGTACCTTCGTGCTGCTCAAAATGGTCTAGCCAGAGCCACGGATCAGTATGTAAGGGATGTACAGGTAAACAAATCTGACGATTATATATGCATCAGTAGCCCCTGAGACTTGAAACAGTTGACGCAACTGATTTAAGGATCATTATTTGTGCAGGTTCTTACGGAGAAGAATTCCCAACTGTCGCAAGAGCTGGACGAGTGCAAGGCCCAGCTCGAAGCCGCTGTTGCCGCATTGAAGGAGTCCAAAAAGGGTCCCCCTGGTAACTCTTTTGCCTATTGCAAAGAATATCGGTACCAGGTAGTATGCGGCATGTATGCACACCTAACAATAGATGTTGCAGGTGGCCCCGGAGTGAATCCGGAGGCCGTGGAGGCAGATACAGCACGCGATGATCGACAGCGAAATGCTGGTGAGCGCGTGCTGACGCGAGTTAGGGAGGAGAAAAATGATCTCCAAGATGCCAATATCCGGCTGGGCGTGGAACTGAAGGATGTCCGAGCCCAGCTTGCGGACTCCGTGAAGGAGAATAAACGGCTTCAGCGCGGTATTTTTAGTAAGTGCTTGAATGAACTCTTTAAAGGAGTTCGGCGAAGAAGCCTACTAACAGCATTATGTCTGTAGGTATGCTAACGGGTCGTCCCGCGGAGGATATGCCCGAGTCGTTGAGTGATCTTCTACCTGAGCTCTCATAACTGCACGAACAAGTTCGGCAGGTGATGCAGAGTATTGCCCAAGCCTTGTGGCCCTCCGTGTCCCTGCCAGGAGGCATGGGGAGCTTATAGAGAAGCTCAAGGGAGCGCGGCGGCGCTTCCGATTATGGAAGATATCAGCCTGCCGACAAGGTGCAAGGGAAGCCTGGGCTATGGTGAAGACACGCTATACTAAGGCTGACCCAAACCATATGGCCGAGGTCGGACTTGTGGGGCCCGATGGGAAAGAGATCCCCGTCAGTTTAGTGTATGATCAAGTAGAATTAGCCGCAAAGTATTCCCAACAGGATTGTAGGCTAGACAGCCTGTTGGATGGTATAGAAGAAGAATTTCATCAGTCTTAGTGACTGTGTACTTCAAGTGACATATGTAATGTCCCTAGCCGGATTGTAAATCATTTGTCATGGCGGGCCTTTTCACTTCAACCTCTGGACCCGATAGTCCGGAGTGTATCCGAATACCCAGTCGATTATATAAAAACCAGGGTATGCATGGAACCAGGTATAGGGGTCATAAGTGCTTGAACAGACATGTACCCAACTAGCTATGTTATATTACATGGATAGTAAGAAACATCTTCTAGGGAGAATAGTTCCGTTAAGGGTTCCTTTCCCTAGGTATGCATGCCCTAATGTGCATGTCCGAACTGCGAGACGCAGGTTAAAAACATCTGGGGGCGTGTAGTAATTTAAATCAAAGTCATCTTTTATTCGCCGACTGAATATTCCCTTAAGAACGCTAGCATTCGGCTTCACCCAGTCTGAGGTACACATCCGGCTGACTCGGAAGTAACAATCGCAGAGGTGCTCCCCTTATGCCCTAGCCGAATTAACGGGAACGTAGGGCATAAATACAAGAGCCAGGCAACCCAGCTGGGCCAAAACTTAAGTCATATCGATGCATATAATGGCAAAAAAAGGTACATGCGGAAGGATAACACATGTGTGGGGCATAAAGCCCGGAAAGGTAATTATATTAAGCTTCTATATAGGAAACCCCCAGGTATAATGAGCGCAGTTAGCGCGTCAAGATTGTGTGACCAAGACACAAGTGTAGCCCTTTGGGCCTTGAAGAGAAAAGAGAGAAAGAAAGAGAGAGAAAACAGATGTGCAAGAAATTCATGGAAGTAAGGAGACAAACATAGAGTCCGGCGCTAGGCGTAGAATCTTTGGAGTCTGGCTGTGTTCCATGGGTTTGGCTCGAGTCGATTATCGATGCATCCCATAGACGGTACGCTCCACCGGTCAGAACCTGGTTGATAATGAAGGGACCTTCCTATTTGGGCTTGAGCTTGTTCTTTTTCTTCTCCGACAGGCGTAGAACTAGTTCGCCAACGTTATAGGTTTTGGCCCGCACTTCTCTGCTTTGATACCTTCGAGCCTGTTGCTGATAGAATGCGGAACAGGCTTTTGCCACGTCACGCTCCTCCTCCAGGGCGTCCAAACTGTCCTGCCAATCGAGCTCGGCCTCTATTTCTTCGTACATGCGCACTCGAGGTGAGTCATGAATTATGTCGCAAGGCAGCACCGCCTCGGCGCCGTGCACCATAAAAAACGGTGTGTATCCGGTAGTGCGATTCGGCATGGTCCGCAGCCCCCAAAGTACAGAGTCGAGCTCCTGTACCCATTGAGTGTCTGATTCCTTTAAAGATCGGACTAATCTGGGTTTAATGCCGCTCATGTTAAGACCATTCTCTCGTTCGACTTGACCGTTAGTTTGCGAATGATAGACAGAAGCATAATCGAGCTTGATGCCCATGTTGCTGCACCAAAGTTTCACCTCATCGGCTATAAAGTTCGTGCCGTTGTCAGTGATGATGCTCTGGGGGACGCCATAATGGTGTACAACCCCGGATATGAAGTCTATCACCGGTCCGGATTCAGCCGTTTTGACAGGTTTGGCTTCTATCCATTTGGTGAATTTATCCACCATGACCAGTAAGTATTTTCTCTTATGGGTTCCCCCATTGAGGGGTCCGACCATATCGAGCCCCCAGACCGCAAAGGGCCAAGTAATGGGGATTGTCTGGAGGGCGGTAGGTGGCATGTGGCTTTGGTTTGCAAAAATCTGGCAACCGACACAATGTTGTACTAGACGCTGTGCATCTGCCCCGGCCGTCGGCCAAGAAAAACCTGTACGGAAGGCCTTGCTTACAAGGGCCCGGGCTGCGTCGTGGTGGCCACCGAGTCCGGCATGGATTTCTGCCAAAAGCTTCCGCCCTTCCTCTTTGGAGATGCACCTTTGAAGGACTCCGGTTGTGCTTTTCTTATAAAGCTCTCCCTCGTGGACCTTGTAGGCTTTAGATCGCCGCACTATGCAACGGGCCTTGTTTTGGTCCTCGGGTAATTCCTGTCTGGTTAGGTAGGCCAGGAATGGTTATGTCCATGGGGCGGTGACGGCCATTATCACGTAGGATGAAGGTGTTATTTCGGTGGCAGAGCCTCCGATTGTGTCAGAGTGTTCGGCATCTGGGGTTGTTGCCGGGTCCGGACTATTTTTGCCGGTGTCCCCATCCCATACTACGGATGGTTTGTACAATCTTTCCAGGAAGATGTTCGGTGGGACAGGGTCGCGTTTAGCGCCAATACGGGCTAGGATGTCCGCCGCCTGGTTGTTTTCCCGAGCCACATGGTGGAATTCAAGCCCCTCGAACCGAGCTGACATTTTGAGGACGGCGTTGCGATATGCCACCATTTTCGGATCCTTGGCATCGAAGTCTCCATTTATTTGGGATATTGCGAGGTTCGAGTCCCCACGCACCTCGAGGCGTTGGATGCCCATGGAGACTACCATCTGGAGGCCGTGTAATAGGGCCTCATATTCGGCTGCATTATTGGAGTTTGTATATAGTATTTGGAGCACGTATTGCACCATGTCTCCGGTGGGGGATGTCAAGACGACGCCAGCCCCCAGACCAGCCAACATTTTAGAGCCGTCGAAGTGCATGATCCAATTGGAGGATGCGCTGTACTCTTTACGGAGTTCGGCTTCTGTCCATTCGTCTACGAAATCAGGCAGTACTTGCGACTTAATGGCTCGTCGTGGCTTATATGTTATGTCGAACGGGAGGAGCTCGATGGCCCATTTGGCAATCCGGCCCGTGGCATCGTAGTTGTTTATTATGTCATTGAGTGGTACTTCGGAGGCCACCGTAATCGAACACTCTTGAAAGTAGTGTCGTAATTTCCGGGATGCCATAAATACCGCGTATGCTATCTTCTGGTAATGTGGGTACCGTGATTTGCATGGAATGAGGACAGTGGATACATAATATACCGGCTTTTGAAGTGGGAATTTATGTCCGTCCATCTCTCGTTCGACGACGAGCACTGCGCTTTACAACTTGGTGAGTTGCCGCTATATATAATAGCATTGGTTCACCAACAGTTAGCGTGGCCAAGATTGGGTTAGTGGCCAGGATGGCTTTTATTTCTTCCAGTCCGGCCGTAGCTGCGTCCGTCCACTCGAAGTGTTCAGTGCGCCGAAGAAGGCGGTAAAGGGGAAGTGCCTTTTCTCCTAATCGGGAGATAAAGCGGCTTAAAGCCGCCACGCATCCAGTCAATTTCTGGATTTGCTTGTGGTCAGCTGGGATAGCCAGCTGCGACAGAGCTCAGATTTTAGCCGGATTTGCTTCAATTCCTCTACTGGAGACGATGAAGCCCAGGAGCTTTCCGGCGGGAACGCTGAAAACGCATTTATCTGGATTGAGCTTAATGTCGTATGTTCGGAGATTGGTGAAGATGAGCCTCAAGTTGTCTATTTAAGAGTCGACGTGTCTGGTTTTAATGACCACATCGTCTACATATGCCTCCACAGTCTTACCGATCTGCTTTTCCAGACATGTCTGGATCATGTGCTGATATGTTGCGCCAGCGTTTTTGAGACCGAAGGGCATTGTGTTAAAACAGAAGGGGCCACATGGTGTTATAAATGCCGTTGCGGCCTGATCAGACTCCACCATCTTAATCTAGTGGTAACCGGAGTATGTGTCGAGGAAGCACAATGATTCGTGTCGTGCGGTAGTGTCGATGATTTGATCGATGCGAGGGAGTGGGAAGGGATCCTTTGGGCAAGCCTTATTAAGGTCTTTGAAGTCGACACATAGGTGCCAGGATTTGTCCTTCTTTGGTACCATCACCAGGTTTGCCAGCCAATCCGGATGTTTTATTTCTTTGATGAATCCGGCTTCTAGTAGCTTGGCCAACTCCTCTCCCATGGCTTGTCGCTTAGGTTCAGAGAAACGCTGAAGAGTCTGCTTGACCGGCTTGAATCCTTTTATAATATTAAGGCTATGCTCGGCCAATCTGCATGGGATTCCTGGCATGTCTGAAGGATGCCAGGCGAACATGTCCCAATTGTCACGCAGAAACTCCCGTATTGCGGCGTCTACAGCGGGGTCTAACTGTGCCCCAATGGATGCTGTTTTTGTAGGGTCCGTTGGATGGACTTGGAATTTAACTATTTCGTCCGCTGGTTTAAAGGAGGTGGACTTGGATCTTTTGTCTAGTATCACGTCGTCCCTGTCCACCGTGGAGCGCAGCGCGGTTAACTCCTCCGCCACAAGGGCTTCAGATAATGCCTCGAGGGCTAGTGTGGCTGTTTTGTTCTCGGCGCGGAGTGCTATGTTCGGATCACTAGCTAGAGTGATAATTCCCTTGGGTCCGGGCATTTTGAGCTTCATGTACCCGTAATGGGGTATGGCTTGAAAAATCGTGAATGCCTCCCGCCCTAGAAGGGCGTGGTATCCGCTACTGAACGGGGCCACTTGGAATGTAATTTATTCAGACCTGTAATTCTCCGGAGTGCCGAATACCACATCAAGAGTGATTTTTCCAGCGCAACGTACCTCCCGACTAGGGATGATTCCTCGGAAGGTCGTACTGCTTTGCTCAATACGGTTGCTGTCTATTTCCATTTTCTGGAGAGTTTCCTCATAAATGAGGTTTAATCTGCTGCCACCATCCATGAGCACCTTAGTGAGCCGAAAGCCATCCACAATTGGACTGAGGACCAAAGCGGCTGGTGCTCGGGCTTTTCAGAATTTAGGTTCGTCACTGGCATTGAAGGTGATAGCCGTGTCACTCCATGGATTTATTGCTGCCATGTGGCAGACTTGGGCAAGGCTGCGAAGTGCTTGTTTACGCCTATTGTTTGAGGCGAAAGTCTTGAAGACTGTTAATACTGTGTTGTTATCCGTGGGAAGGTGCTCTGAGGTATTTTGGGTGAGAAGATCCTCACCGCTTTTGGCCACCTGCCGGAGTACCCAACATGCTCTAAGGCTGTGTGTTGATATGGTATCCGTTGTACTATGGATTTTGCAAGGCCCGTTGAGCCATCCCTCCAATACGGTTCCATGCCCTGTAGTGGGCTTTTGCTTCTTTATAATTGAGTCAGGCGACTTATGAGAGTGCACCCTTTTAGTTCGGACTGGGGGTTTTGTTAGAGCCTGATTATCCCAAAATTGCGTTTGGGTTTTCCAGGCACATTCCATCGCACAGTATTTCCGTACTTTGGCCACCAAGTCAGCGAAGTGTGCTACGTCATGGCGACTTATGGCGTTGAGGACTCTCTTGTCCATGCAATTGTTGCAAAAGAACGAAATTGCATCTTCCTCGCGACAGTCCTTGACCTTATTCATTACAAGGAGGAATCTAGCCCAATAGTGATGTACTATCTCTTGGGGCGCTTGCCTAATGTGGGAAAGATTGTTTGTGTCTGGGTGGGTGGGTAGAATTAAGTTCAGGCCTTGACCCAATCTGTGATCCCGGGGCAGGGGAGTTTCCGATCTTGGAAGTTCCGGCTCCGGGATGTTGCCCTGTGGGTTCGGTATACGGCCTGATTCTGGATTCAGGGTTAGGGCGGTGTCCTCCCGTGAGCGAGTATCCTGTTCAGAGAGCTCGGAAATCCGGATATAGTTCGT
Organism: Triticum urartu; assembly: GCF_003073215.2. Lineage (NCBI taxonomy): Eukaryota > Viridiplantae > Streptophyta > Magnoliopsida > Poales > Poaceae > Triticum > Triticum urartu. The sequence continues at coordinate 483,748,275 of NC_053025.1, forward strand.
CCTCAGGATAGAGGGTGAATTGCCGCATTGCTCCTCCACCACCTCTATCTGATGGGTGACCGGCGGAGAGTTAATCTCCCTTTGGTCGGGTTTAAGCCCAATCTAATCGTAGTTCGTGGTGACTCCCAGAGTGGCAATGCGATCCAAGAGCTCGTTCAAAGAGGAGAGCTCCATTGGATCCATCTGCTCGGCAAATTTTGAGCCGATGTGGAGGCTATTTTCGATGACCCGACAGGTCATCGTCGGCGCAGCGGCCGAGCGGGCGGTCATGACGAAGCCGCCTAGTCGGAGACTTTGGCGTACAACCAGGGCTCCCCTAGAGGTGATATTGTCCTTTACAACGAGGCGAGCCATCTTCCTTATGATGACGACACAGTGTAACTCTCAATGAAAGCACCAATGTCGGTGTCAAAACCAGCGGATCTCGGGGAGGGGGTCCCGAACTGTGCGTCTAAGGCAGATGGTAACAGCAGGCAGGGGACACGATGTTTACCCAGGTTCGGGCCCTCTTGATGGAGGTAATACCCTACGTCCTGCTTGATTGTTCTTGATGATATGAGTATTACAAGATTTGATCTACCACGAGATCAGAGAGGCTAAACCCTAAAAGCTAGCCTATGGTATGATTGTATGTTGCCCTACGACTAAAACCCTCCGGTTTATATAGACACCGGAGAGGGCTAGGGTTACACACGGTCGGTTACAAAGGAGGAGATATACATATCCGTATCGCCTAGCTTGCCTTCCACGCCAAGTAAAGTCCCATCCGGACACGAGACGAAGTCTTCAATCTTGTATCTTCATAGTCCAACAGTCCGGCCAAAGGATATAGTCCGGTTGTCCGGAGACCCCCTAATCCAGGACTCCCTCAGTCCCATATAGTCAAAGCCCCAAACATCAAATGGTTCAATAAAAAGTGAATAATTCATAAGAATTTCTTGACGTCTACTAATATTACCAATTCTTTGACATTCATCACAAGATAAGACAAACTTACGGGCATCCTTGAAGAGAGCTGGCCAATAAAAACCAGATTGCAATACCTTATGTGCAGTCCTATCTCCAGCATGGTGTCCTCCATAAGCTTCGGAGTGACACTTGCGTAGGATCTGTTCCTGTTCATGCTCAGGTACACAACGTCTAATAACACCATCTACTCCTTTATAAAGATGTGGGTCATCCCAAAAGTAATGCCTCAAATCATATAAGAACTTTTTCTTTTGCTGGTATGTGAAACTAGGTGGTATAAACTTAGCAATAATGTAATTAGCATAATCAGCATACCATGGAGCAGTACGAGGAGCATTTATGACATTTAATTGCTCATCAGGAAAGCTATCATCAATAGGAAGTGGGTCATCAAGCACATTTTCTAACCTAGACAAGTTGTCTGCAACGGGGTTCTCAGCTCCCTTTCTATCAACAATATGTAAGTCAAATTCTTGTAGCAAGAGAACCCATCTAATAAGTCGAGGTTTAGCATCTTTCTTTTCCATAAGATATTTAATAGCAGCATGATCAGTGTGAATAGTTACTTTACAATCAACAATATAAGGTCTGAACTTATCACAAGCAAATACAACTGCTAAGAATTCTTTTTCAGTAGTAGCATAATTTCTTTGAGCATTGTCTAGGGTTTTACTAGCATATTGAATAACATTTAATTTCTTATCAACTCTTTGCCCTAGAAGAGCACCTACAGCATAATCACTAGCATCACACATAATTTCAAAGGGTAAATTCCAATCAGGTGGCTGAACAATAGGTGCAAAGATCAATGCTTTCTTAAGTATTTGAAATGCTTCTACACAATCATCATCAAAGACAAATGGTATATCTTTTTGTAATAAGTTAGTCAGAGGCCGAGAAATTTTTGAGAAGTCCTTAATGAACCTCCTATAAAATCCGGCGTGACCAAGGAAACTTCTTATACCTTTGATGTCCTTGGGATATGGCATCTTTTCAATAGAATCAACCTTGGCTTTATCAACCTCAATACCTTTTTCAGAAATTTTGTGCCCCAAGACAATACCTTCATTGACCATAAAGTGGCACTTTTCCAATTCAAGACAAGATTAATTTCTTCACATCTCTGCAAAACTCGATCAAGGTTGCTCAAGCAATCATCAAAAGAAGATCCATAGGCAGAGAAATCGTCCATGAACACCTCACAAATCTTTTCACAAAAGTCAGAGAATATAGACATCATGCATCTTTGAAAAGTAGCAGGTGCATTACATAGACCAAAAGGCATAAATCTATAAGCAAAAGTACCAAAAGGGCAAGTAAATGTAGTCTTTGATTGATCTTTGGCTGACATAGGTATTTGAGAGAAACCAGAATGACCATCTAGAAAGCAAAAATGTCTATGTTTGGATAATCTTTCTAGCATTTGATCGATAAAAGGTAAGGGGTAATGATCCTTTTTAGTGGCCTTATTTAATTTGCGGAAATCGATTACCATACTATAACCTGTAATAATTCTTTGAGGAATCAATTCATCTTTATCATTAGGAACGGCAGTAATACCTCCCTTCTTAGGGACACAATGGACAGGTGAGGGAGTCCTGGATTAGGGGGTGTCCGGATGGTCGGACTATACCTTCAGCCGGACTCCTGGACTATGAAGATACAACATTGAAGACTTCGTCCCGTGTCCGGATGGGACTTTCCTTGGCGTGGAAGCAAAGCTTGGCAATGCGGATATTCGAGATCTCCTACCATTGTAACCGACTTTATGTAACCCTAACCCTATCCGGTGTCTATATAAACCAGAGGGTTGTAGTCCGTAGGCAATCAACTCCATACACAACAATCATACCATAGGCTAGCTTCTAGGGTTTAGCCTCCTTGATCTCGTGGTAGATCTACTCTTGTACAACCCATATCATCAATATTAATCAAGCAGGAGTAGGGTATTACCTCCATCGAGAGGGCCCGAACCTGGGTAAAAAACATCGTGTCCCTTGTCTCCTGTTACCATCCGGCCTAGACGCACAGTTCGGGACCCCCTACCCGAGATCCGCCGGTTTTGACACCGACGTTGGTGCTTTCATTGAGAGTTCCTCTGTGTCGTCGCCTTTAGGCCCGATGGCTCCTTTGATCATCAACAATGATGCGGTCGAGGGTGAGAATTTGCTCCCCGGACAGATCTTCATCTTCGGCGGCTTCGCTCTGCCGGCCAATTCGCTCGGCCACCTAGAGCAGATCGAAAGCTACGCCCCTGGCCATCAAGTCAGGTTTGGAAGCTTAAACTACACGGCTGACATCCGCGGAGACATGATCTTCGACGGGCTCGAGCCACGGCCAAGCGCGCCGCACTATCTTGAGGGGCATGATCTAGCTCTGCCCCCAGACAGTGTCCTGGAGGCCGCACACGCATCGGTTCCGACCCCCAACTCGGAGCCTATTGCACCAATCAAGGATGAGCGGTTGGACGTCACCTCAGGGGCTGCGATCCCAAAAGCGATCGAGCCGAACGCTAGCCCCGCACTCTGCACGACCCATGACTCCGAGGATCCGGACTCCTCCCCGGACTCCGAACCCCCCGCGCCCCTGCCAATCGAATCTGATTGGACGCCGATAATGGAGTTCACCGCCGCAGACATCTTTCAGCATTCGCCTTTTGGCGACATCCTGAATTCTCTTAAGTCTCTCTCTTTATCAGGAGAGCCCTGGCCGGACTACGGTCAGCGAGGGTGGAATACAGACGATGAGGAAATTCAAGGCCCACCCACCACCCACTTTGTAGCCACTATCGACGATCTAACCAACATGCTTGACTTCAGCTCCGAAGACATCGACGGCATGGACGACGATGTAGGAGACGAACAGGAACCAGCACCTGTAGGGTGCTGGAAGGCCACCTCATCATATGACATATATATGGTGGACACTCCAAAATATGGAGATGGCGATGGAATAGTGGGGGATGACGCCCCCAAGAGACAGCCAAAGCGCTGGCGTCAGCGGCGCCGCTCTAAATCCCGCCGAAACAAAAACGGTGATTCCGGCATGGGAGATAATACTACCCCGGATAGCGCTGAAGAACACCCACCTCAGCAAAATTCGGCACAGGAAGATGGAGAAGCCAGCCCTCATGAGAGAGCGGCAGACCGAGAGGTCGAGGATGATAACTATACGCCTCCCTTCGAAGACGAGGCAAGCCTCGATGACGACGAATTCGTCATACCATCAGACCCCACCGAACAAGAGCGTTTTAAACGCAGGCTTTTAGCCACGGCAAGCAGCCTCAAGAAAAAGCAGCAACAGCTTAGAGCTGCCCAAGATTTGCTAGCTGACAGATGGACTGAAGTCCTTGTGGCCGAAGAGTATAAACTCGAATGCCCCTCCAAGAGTTACCCGAAGCGCAGGCCGCTACCCCGATCAGAGGAGGAAGCACCTACATCACCAGTGCATGACATGGCAGACTGGCCACCTCGCGGCCGCGACAGAGAGGCCTCTCGGCCCTCCACCCAAACCATGCCCCGACGCCGCTCAACTAAGGCACGGGAAAATGCGCCCGACCTGCGAGACATATTGGAGGATAAAGCAAGACAAACAAGATCGATCTACGGATCGCGCAGGCGCCCTACGGCATGTGACAATGATTTTCACTCCAGATACAACAAATCCGGCCGGGCCGAACACAATAGACATAGCTCTTCCGAGCTGCGTCGTGATATAGCCTAGTACAGAGGCGCCGCACACCCGCTATGCTTCACGAATGAAGTAATGGATCATAAAATCCTAGAGGGTTTCAAACCCGTAAACATCGAAACATACGATGGCACAACAGACCCGACGGTATGGATCGAGGATTATCTCCTTCACATCCACATGGCACACGACGATGATCTACACGCCATCAAATACCTCCCGCTCAAACTTAAAGGACTGGCCCGGAATTGGCTTAACAGCTTGCCAGCAGACTCAATCGGTTCTTGGGAGGACCTGGAAGCGGCATTCCTCGACAACTTCCAGGGCACTTACATGCGACCGCCGGATGCCGACGACTTAAGCCACATAATTCAACAGCCAGGGGAATCGGCCAGACAATTCTGGACACGGTTCCTAACAAAGAAAAACTAGATAGTCGACTGTCCGAACGCAGAGGCCCTAGCAGCCTTCAAGCATAACATCCGCGACGAGTGGCTTGCCCAGCACCTGGGACAGGAAAAGCCGAAATCCATGGCAGCCCTCACGACACTCATGACCCGCTTTTGCGCGGGAGAAGACAGCTGGCTAGCTCGCAATAACAATTTATCAAAGAACCCTGATAATTCGGATACCAAGGACAAAAGTGGCAGGACACGTCGGAATAAGCAAAAACGCCGCGTTAACAGCGACAGCAATGAAGACACGACAGTCAATGCCGGATTCAAAGGCTATAAATCCGGTCAGCGGAAAAAGCCATTCAAAAAGAATACTCAGGGCCCATCCAGTTTGGACCGAATACTCGATCGCTTGTGCCAGATACATGGCACCCCCGAAAAGCCAGCCAATCACACTAACAGGGATTGTTGGGTGTTCAAGCAGGCAGGCAAGTTGAGGGCCGAAAACAGAGACAAGAGGCTGCACAGCGACGACGAGGAGCCCAAGCCGCCGAACAACAATGGACAGAAGGGCTTTCCCCCACAAGTGCGGACGGTGAACATGATATACGCAACCCACATTCCCAAGCGGGAGCGGAAGCGTGCGCTACGGGACGTATACTCGATAGATCCAGTCGCCCCAAAGTTCAACCCATGGTCCTCCTGCCCGATCACTTTTGATCGAAGGAACCATCCCACTAGCATCCGTCATGGAGGCTTCGCCGCATTGGTTCTCGACCCAATCATCGACGGATTTCATCTCACAAGAGTCCTCATGGATGGCGGCAGTAGCCTGAACCTGCTTTATCAGGATACAGTGCGGAAAATGGGCATAGATCCCTCAAGGATTAAGCCCACAAGAACGACCTTTAAAGGCGTTATACCAGGTGTAGAAGCCAACTGTACAGGCTCAGTAACACTTGACGTGGTCTTCGGATCCCCGGACAATTTCTGAAGCAAAGAGTTAATCTTCGATATAGTCCCGTTTCGCAGTGGCTATCACGCCCTGCTCGGACGAACCGCATTCGCAAAGTCAATGCGGTGCCACACTACGCATATCTCAAGCTCAAGATGCCAGGCCCTCGAGGAGTAATTACGGTCAACGGAAACACCGAACGCTCGCTCCGTACGGAGGAGCATATGGCGGCTCTCACAGCGGAGGTACAAAGTAGCCTTCTCAGGCAATTCTCCAGTCCGGCCATTAAAAAGCCAGACACTGCCAAGCGTGCCTAGAGTAACCCACAGCAGGACCGCCTGGCACACTCTGAGCAAGCATAGCAATGTGGCCCCAACCCCAGCTTTCGCGACATTGCGAAACCAGTACCTCGCGTACATAACTACGCCCTTGAAATACCATGGGCACAGGGGAAGGGGCACAATAACGGCACGCCCAAAATACGGCTTAAAACGTACTAGGGGCTGCCAGATTCTTTTTTTAATTTTTTCTTACTTTCAGGACTCCATACTTCGGACGACCTGTTCGGCAATTCGACTGCCGCACAAACAATGCAAGATCCAGGGAGGCAGACAAGCCATGCCGCACTATGGAACTCCCAGGTGGTCTCTGTTACGAGCGGTATACCTGTTTTAAATACAATTCCGCGGCCTGCCCCTAGTCAGGACATACTGAATAGTCCAATATCTTTTGCTTAACACACTATTTGTATCATTCGGCTTTAATAAATAGCCTCTATATAAACAATGCATAGCTTTTGTCTATTTTCTGCATTACTCTCTTTTATATATGTTCATTAATGACATGTTGCACCCGTACACTGTGGTACGGCAAGTACGCCAGGGGCTTCAGTACTCTCTAATATGGTGTGAGAAGTCCGTTCACTTTCACAAGTGCGGCACCCCGAACTTATAGCACTATATGCATCGGCTCCGAATCATGATTTGGGTCAATAGTTGGGTTTGCCCGGCTCCTATGTTTTGGTGCCTTACGTTCCGCTATATCGGCTAAGGTAGCACTAGGAGAACCACTACGATTGTGCCCCGGTTGAGCTGGGTTAAGCACCTCAGTGGAGAAATCTAAAACTGACTGTCATGATGAGGCGAGAGACCGGTCGCTGTTCGAGAGGTTTTTTCGAGTCCCTAAAGACTTATGCCGCTTCGAGCGAGGAGCCGGATTTGTCCGGCCAAGGCGTGGATAGCGCCCCGAACTCAGTCTTCCGAACTAGGGGCTTCGCCGAAATTTAAAATTATAAAGTTCTATGGCTAAGTGAGAGTGTGCAAGCATTATAGTCTGATTGCCTGGTTCATTGTGCTGAGCGCCTCCCTCGAAGGACCCAACTATGGGAAAAAGAGCGCTCAGGTTTATCCCGAACACACCAGCACTAGTGGCATGGGGGCAGAAGTCGACGACTGGCCATCTCTCAATTTTTTGATAAACGGCCGCATAGAAAATAATATTTTAAATTCAACAAGCATTGCTTAAGCGCCTATGAACAAGTTTTCAGCGCACGGGATAAAAACGAGCGAGTTTATTCAAAAATTACATCCTTGGTACATTCATCCGCCACAAGGCGGGCACCCGCAAGAACATCCTTGTAATAGTTCTCGGGCTTGCGATGCTCCTTCCCGGCGGCGGCCCGTCCTTCACAAGCTTCTCACCGTCCAGCTTACCCAGTGCACCTTTGCACGGGCAAGGGCCCAACGGGCACCTTCGATGCAGACGGAGCGCTTGATGACCTCGAGCCATGGACAGGCCTCCACCAGCCGCCGCACCAGCCTGAAGTAGCTCCCAGGGAGGGCCTCTCCGGGCCACAGCCAAACTAGGAAGCCCTTCATGGCCTGTTCGGCCGCCTTGTGGAGCTCGACCAACTGTTTCAGCTGGTCGCTCAAGGGCACAGGGTGTCCGGCCTCAACATACTGAGACCAGAACACCTTCTCCGTCGAGCTGCCCTCTTCAGCTCGGTAGAATGCAGCGGCGTCGGATACGCTGCGGGGAAGATCTGCGAATGCCCCTGGAGAACTCCGGATTCGGGTAAGTAACAAGTAGTTTACTTTTATATTTCTGCTTTGCATAAAGAATGCCTTACCCACTGCTATCTTCTTAATCTCCTCCAACTCTTGGAGGGCCTTTTGGGCTTCGGCCTTAGCAGACTTGGCAGTCTCAAGGGCCGCCGCGAGCTCGGACACTTGGGTCTTTGACTCAAGCTCCAAACTCTCATGTTTTTTCATGAGAGCCTGAAGCTCTTGCTGCACCTCGCGGACCTGAGCCCCAAGTTTCTCTCGCTCGGTGCGCTCCGCGGCCATTTTATTTTCGGCCTCAGACAGCGCCTGCTTGAGGGTCGCCACCTCAGTCATGGCCCCTATAATAAGCAGTGCAATCCTGTTATATTTTGCAATCATGCCTCTCTATAGGCACTTTTTCTGTAAGGTATTTCCTACCTTCTTTTTCCTCGAGCTGCTGCTTGGCAAGGCCGAGCTCTTGCTCGGTCCGCTTGACGTCTTGTTTCAGGACACCCACCTCCGCAGTCAGTGCGGAGGTGGATAGCAGCGAAGCCTGCACACGCATATTGACTCTTTATTGTTAGACTCCTGCGAAATTGACTAGATCCTCTATTCGGCTTTTCTTTCCGAACACCAAACAGAGCATCAGGGGCTACTATCTATGCGGTTATATTTTTACATATTTTTACTTACCTCGAAGCCTATTAGGAGGCTAGCGCAAGCTTCACTCAGTCCGCTCTTGGCGGACTGAACCTTCTGGATCACCGTACTCATAACAGTACCGTGCTCCTCGTCGATGGAGGCGCCGTCAAGCACCTCGAGTAGATTGTCCGGCACCTCCGGTTGGACGGAGGCCGCCGGCTCAGAAGGCTTGCTCCTCTTGGAAGGAGTTCGCCTACCGCGGTCCGGAACTTTTGAAGATTCCGGCGCGGTGTCCGGCACAAAGCCGGACTTGGAGCCCTGGGGGGTCTTGTCCCCTTTACTCCTGGGGTCCAGGAGGTCGCCTTGCGGCTCCTCCAGGACCACCTCCTCCTGCCCCGGAGCTCGTTGCGACGCCACTTCGGTGTCGTCCACAGTGCGGGGGGAGACAGCGGGCGGAACTGAGTTCACGTCCGATGAATCCAGGGAGCCGCTCGACGACTCGTTGAGTTCGGCCTGGGGCGGGCTGCATAATTACGTTCGACATTAGGGAAAGATGTGCAACAAAGGAACATCATGAGTTATTCTGATATCTGAACTTACGATTTCGCCGGACGCTTGGCCCTGTTTGGCCACTCCTCTTTGCCCTCTTCAGCGTTGGGGGAGTAGTCCGGCGGAGGGGTCTTCCTTTTCCTAGACCCCTTGGCCTCCCTCGTTGGGGCGGCCTTCCTCTTCTCTCCTCCCTCCTCTGAGGGGGGAGAGTTTTCTTATTCCTCCTCCTCGTTTTCGCGGGAGGAGGGCGTCTCAGACTCGTCAGATGACGAGTCCGACACCACCACATTACGGGCACTCTTTCGAGTCTCCGTGGCCTTCTTCTTCTTGGCCTTCTTCTCCGGCACCACATAAGGCGCCGGAACCAGCAGCTTCACTAGGAGAGCAGGGGCTGGGTCTTCGGGCAAGGGAGCCGGACAGTCAATCGATCCGGACTTCGCCCGCCAAGCGTGTCAAAGGTAAGGGAGTTTAGATCCCGCATAGAGTCAAACTATGAAAAAACTTAACATCCTGTAAAAGGTGAAAATAGCTTACCTCACTAGCGTGACGCTGCGATCTGTATCCGCGGTCCTCGGAAGCGGATGTGGGAGCCTCGGCGCCTTTGGTTAGCACCTTCCAGACGTCTTCATACGTCATGTCGAAGAGCCTGTTAAGGGTTTGGTGCTGCGCCGGGTCGAATTCCCACAGATTAAAGTCCCGTTGTTGACACGGGAGGATTCGGCAGACGAGCATAACCTGGACTACATTGACGAGCTTGATCGGCTTGCTCACCAGGGATTGGATGCATGTCTGCAGTCCAGTCACCTCTTTTTCGTCGCCCCACGACAGGCCCGTCTGTTTCCAGGACATAAGCCGCGTGGGGGGTCCAGATCGGAACTCGGGGGTTGCGATCCATTTCGGATTGTGCGGCTCGGTGATGTAAAACCACCACGATTGGCACCCCTTCAGGGTATCCACGAAGGAGCCCTCGAGCCATAGGACGTTGGCCATCTTGCCCGCCATGGCGCCTCCGCACTCTGCCTGGCTGCCGCGCACCACCTTGGGATTGACGTTAAAGGTCTTGAGCCAGAGGCCGAAATGGGGGCGGATGCGGAGGAAAGCCTCGCACACGACGATAAACGCCGAGATGTTGAGGATGAAGTTCGGGGCCAGATCGTGGAAATCCAGGCCATAGTAGAACATGAGCCCCCGGACAAATGGGTGGAGTGGAAAACCCAGTCCGCGGAGGAAGTGGGGGAGAAATACTACCCTCTCATGGGGCCTGGGGGTGGGGAGAAGCTGCCCCTCCTCGGGAAGCCAGTGCGCGATGTCTTTGGACAAGTATCCGGCCTTCCTTAGCTTTTTGACATGGCCCTCCGTGACGGAGGAGACCATCCACTTGCCTCCCGCTCCGGACATTGCTGGAGAAGGTTGAGGTGGGAAGTGCGGGCTTGGGCGCTGGAGCTCGAGTGCGCAGGAGATGGATAGGCAAAGGAGGAAGAAGGCGTAGGTAAAAAGGTGGATCCTTATCCCCTTATATGGGCGGATGCGGTTGTGCGTCCCCACCAGCCTAGTAAAACTCGCTTGTCTCCCAAGCGCCATGATAAATGGCGCGGTTAGGTTACCCACGTCCGTATTGATGAGAATCCCGTAAAGGGGGTACACGATCTCTGCTTTGACAAGACGTGCCAAGGAAACCGCCTCGCAAAACATGCTGAGGAGGAAAAGTAAAAACGATTCGAGTAAAGGACTTGGCCGTAGTGTGATGACACACTGCGGAATACGTCAGCAGTTTTGATTTGTGTTAATATTATTCTCTCTATGGCGATATGTGGAAGCTTATTTTGCAGATCCGGACACTATTCTTGGTGTTTACAATCTTCTATGAAGGACTTGGAGGAGGAACCCACCTTGCAATGCCGAAGACAATCTGCGTGTCGGACTCGTCGTCATTGAAGCCTGGTTCAGGGGCTACTGAGGGAGTCCTGGGTTAGGGGGTGTCCGGATGGCTGGACTATACCTTCAGCCGGACTCCTGGACTATGAAGATACAAGATTGAAGACTTCGTCCCGTGTCCAGATGGGACTTTCCTTGGCGTGGAAGGCAAGCTTGGCGATGTGGATATTCGAGATCTCCTACCATTGTAACCGACTTTATGTAACCCTAACCCTATCCCGTGTCTATATAAACCGGAGGGTTGTAGTCCGTAGGCAATAAACTCCATACACAACAATCATACCATAGGCTAGCTTCTAGGGTTTAGCCTCCTTGATCTCGTGGTAGATCTACTCTTGTACTACCCATATCATCAATATTAATCAAGCAGGAGTAGGGTATTACCTCCATCGAGAGGGCCCGAACCTGGGTAAAAAACATCGTGTCCCTTGTCTCCTGTTACCATCTGGCCTAGACACACAGTTCGGGACCCCCTACTCGAGATCCGCCGGTTTTGACACCGAAAACAGGACTTACCCACTGACTATCAGCAACGGGATAGATTATACCTGCCTAAAGGAGCTTTAGTATTTCTTTTCTTACCACTTCTTTCATTTTAGGATTCAGCCGTCATTGATGATCACGAACTGGTTTAGCATGTTCTTCCAAATTAATTTTATGTTGACATAGAGTGGTACTAATGCCCTTAAGATCATCAAGAGTATACCCAATAGCAGCACGGTGCTTCTTCAGAGTTTTCAATAATCTCTCTTGCTCATGCTCTGAAAGGTTAGCACTAATAATAACAGGATATATCTTTTTCTCATCAAGATAAGCATATTTAAGAGTATCAGGTAACGGTTTAAGCTCAAACACGGGATCACCCTTGGGTGGAGGAGGATCCCCTAGGATTTCAACAGGCAAATTGTTTTTCAGAATAGGTTCCTGTTTAAAGAATACTTCGTCTATTTCCCTTCTTTCATTCATAAACATATCATTTTCATGGTCTAGCAAATATTGTTCTAAAGGATCACTAGGAGGTACGACAATAGAAGCAAGACCAATAATTTCATCCTTACTAGGTGATTCTTCTTCACGGTGTTGTCTACTAAATTTGGAGAAATTAAATTCATGAGTCATATCATCTAAACCGATAGTGACAACATCCGTTTTGCAATCTATGGTATCATTAACAGTGTTTAAGAAGGGTCTACCAAATATAATGGGACAAAAGCTATCTTGTGGGGAACCAAAAACAAGAAAATCAACAGGATATTTAGTTTTCCCACACAAGACTTCAACATTGATGACCCACAAGTATAGGGGATCTATCGTAGTCCTTTCAATAAGGAAGAGTGTCGAACCCAACGAGGAGTAGAAGGAAATGATAAGCGGTTTTCAGCAAGGTATTCTCTGCAAGTACAGAAATAAGTGGTAACAGATAGTTTTGTGATAAGATAATTTGTAACGAGCAACAAGTAACAAAAGTAAATAAAGTGCAGCAAGGTGGCCCAATCCTTTTTGTATCAAAGGACAAGCCCGGACAAAGTCTTATATAAGGAAAAGCGCTCCCAAGGACACATGGGAATATCGTCAAGCTAGTTTTGATCACGTTCATATGATTCGAGTTCGGTACTTTGATAATTTGACATGTGGGTGGACCGGTGCTTGGGTGCTGTTCTTACTTGAACAAGCATCCCACTTATGATTAACCTCTATTGCAAGCATCCGCAACTATAACAAAAGTATTAAGGTAAACCTAACCATAGCATGAAACATATGGATCCAAATCAGCCCCTTACGAAGGAACGCATAAACTAGGGTTTAAGCTTCTGTCACTCTAGCAACCCATCATCTACTTATTACTTCCCAATGCCTTCCTCTAGGCCCAAATAATGGCGAAGTGTTATGTAATCGACGTTCACATAACACCACTAGAGGAGAGACAACATACATCTCATCAAAATATCAAACGAATACCAAATTCACATGACTACTAATAGCAAGACTTCTCCAATGTCCTCAGGAACAGAAGTAACTACTCACAAAGCATAAACATGTTCATAATCACAGGGGTATTAATATGCATATAGGATCTAAACATATGATCTTCCACCAATTAAACCAACTAGCATCAACTACAAGGAGTAATTAACACTACTAGCAACCTACTAGCACCAATCCCGGACTTGGAGACAAGAATTGGATACAAGAGATGAACTAGGGTTTTGAGATGGGATGGTGCTGATGAAGATGTTGATGGAGATTGCCCTCTCCCGATGAGAGGAGCGTTGGAGATGATGATGGCGATGATTTCCCCCTTCGGGAGGGAAGTTTCCCTGGCAGAACAGCTCTGCCGAAGCTCTAGATTGGATCCGCCAAGGTTCCGCCTCGTGGCAGCGGAGTTTCGTCCCGAAAGGTTGCCTCTTATTTTTTTTCTCAACGAAAGACTTCATATAGGAGAAGATGGTCATCGGAGAGCCACCACGGGGCCCACGAGGTAGGGGTGCGCCCCCCACCCTCGTGGAAAGGGTGTGGGCCCCCTGGTCTTCATCTTTGGCGAGGATTTTTCATTATTTATTATAAGGTATTCTGTGGAGTTTCAGGACTTTTGGAGTTGTGCAGAATAGGTCTCTAATATTTGCTCCTTTTTCAGCCCAGAATTCCAGCTGCCGGCATTCTCCCTCCTTATGTAAACCTTGTAAAATAAGACAGAATAGCCATAAGTATTGTGACATAATGTGAAATAACAGCCCATAATGCAATAAATATTGATATAAAAGCATGATGCAAAATGGACGTATCAACTCCCCCAAGCTTAGACCTCGCTTGTCCTAAAGCGAAAGCCGATAACAATAAATATGTCCCCATGTTTAGAGTTTGAGGCGTCGATAAAAAATAAAATACGGACATGAGGGCATCATTATTATTCTCATAACAGCAACATGCCTAGATATTGTCATATGATTACTTATGTTCAAGTGATGATCTATTCACAATGCAAAAGTATGAATCAAAAACCTTATTGAGAACCAACAAACTATAACCTTAGTCATTGAAGCAATTGCAATTTATCATAACATCAGAAAGAGTCTATGTCAGCGCTAAAAAGCAAGTCCATATACTCAACTATCATCTAGTCCTTCATAATTGCTAACACTCGCGCAAAACTTGTGGTTACGGAGTTTTAATCGGACACAGAGAAAGATAGGGGCTTATAGTCTCACCCCACAACCTTTTACCTCAAGGGTAATGTCAACAATAATAACTCATGCCCCCATACATCCAATTAGATATATATATATATATGCTGGGCTTATAGTCTCATCCAACATGCTGGGCTTGCCAAAGGATAAAATGAAAAAGGGAGAGGTGAAGATCACCATGACACTTGCAATAGGGAAAAAGATAATAATAAAAGATAGGCCCTTCGCAGAGGGAAGCAGAGGTTGCCAAGCGCTTTTATGGTTGGATGCACAAAATCTTAATGCGAAAGAACATCACTTTATATTGCCCCTTGTGATATGAACCTTTATTATGCAGTCCGTCATTTTTATTACTTCCACAGCACAAGATCGTATAAAGCTTATTTCTCCCACACTAATCATACATATTTAGAGCAATTTTTATTGCTTGCACCGATGACAACTTACTTGAAGGATCTTACTCAATCCATAGGTAGATATGGTGGACTCTCATGGCAAAACTGGTTTAAGGGTATTTGGAAGCACACGTAGTATCTCTACTTGGTGCTGAGAATTTGGCTAGCATGAGGGGAAAAGGCAAGCTCAACATGTTTGATGATCCATGACAACATACTTTATCTCAGATATAAGAAAACATAACCCATTACGTTGTCTTCCTTGTCTAACATCAACTCTTTAGCATGTCATATTTTGATGAGTGCTCCCAATCATAAAAGATGTCAATAATAGAATATTTATATGTGAAACCTCTCATTCCTTATTACTTCCTATTAATTGCAACGATGACCAAAGCTATGTATGCCGACTCCTAACAACTTTTAATCATCACACTCTTTCTATGTGAAGTCATTACTATCAATAAGATCAATATGAACTTTTGTTTCTTCTTATTCGTTTTCTCTTTTCTTTTATTCGCCCAAGATCATAGCAAGAAAATCAAGCCCTTGTCTCAACACTAATCTTTATTATATAGCTCATAGACTCGATTACATAGAGAGATCATAAAGCAAAACTAAAAACTAGATCATGCCATAAACTTTATTCTACTAGCTCAAAATACTACTAATAGGATCGAACTAAGGAAAACGATAAAGATAGGAGTTGTGATTGTGATACGATACCGGGGCACCTCCCCCAAGCTTGTAAGTTGCCAAGGGGAGTGCCCATACCCTTGTGATTATATCTCCTTGGTTGGTGAAGAAGGTGGAGGTGTTGTTGACTTAGTTGATGGCATACACTTCTCACTTAATTTACGCTTGAGGACGGCATTTTGATCCCTCAGATCATCAATCTCCCACTCCGGGGTTAATATATTTTTGCATAGGTCCTGCTTATTTTCCCGCAAGAGACGAAAAGGGATAAACTCGAATTTTGGTTTCTTTACCCTATCAGGGAGACTTGACTTTTTGAACTCCACGTGCATATCCGCAGGTTGAGGTAATGGGGCTTCATCTTCATCTGAGCTCGTCTCCACCTTCCCATTGGGTTCATAGTCCTCTTCTTCCTTTGTGGTCCAACCATCGTGCTCCACATCTCCATAGACCTTAGGATTAGCTAAGTAATCATCCACATAGCTTTCTCCTTCTGAATCCTGGGAATACATGTTGATCTAATCTGCTGCGGGACAGCTCGAAACAAAAACAGAGGATAGTTGCGTGATATGGGAGTCAAAACCTTCGGGAGAATATATAGTGATTTTTTACCTACCAAAATACGTATCGTGCAAGAAAACGGAGTCCGGGAGGCACACGAGGTGCTCACGGGGTAGGGGGGCGCGCCCAGGGGGATAGGGCGCGCGCTCCACCCTCGTGGGGCCCTCGTGTCCTTCCCGGACTGCTACTTAATTTTCTATTTTTCTAAATATTCCAAAACGGAGAAATATTGCCTTAAAATTGTTTTGGAGTTGGTTTACTTACCGTACCACATACCTATTCCTTTTCGGAGTCTGAAACGTTCTGGAAAGTGTACCTTATGTATTCCTCCGGGGTTACGGTTTCAATAATATTGGTTTCAATATTTATGGGATTACCTGAGATATAATGTTTAATTCTCTGACTGTTTACCACCTTCGGATTTTTGCCTTCGAAGTTGTTGATTTTTATGGCACCGGAACGATAGACCTCCTCGATAACATAGGGGCCTTCCCATTTAGAGAGAAGTTTTCCTGCAAAAAATCTTAAACGAGAGTTGTATAGCAATACATAATCACCTACATTAAACTCACGCTTTTGTATCCTTTTGTCATGCCATCTTTTAACCTTTTCTTTAAACAACTTGGCATTTTTATAAGCTTGGGTTCTCCATTCATCAAGTGAGCTAACATCAAATAACCTCTTTTCACCGGCAAGTTTGAAATCATAGTTGAGCTCTTTAATAGCCCAATATGCCTTATGTTCTAGTTCGAGAGGTAAGTGACATGCTTTTCCATATACCATTCTGTACGGAGACATACCCATAGGATTTTTATATGCAGTTCTATAGGCCCATAATGCATCATCAAGTTTCTTGGACCAATTCTTTCTAGACCTTTTGATAGTCTTTTGCAAAATTAATTTGATTTCTCTATTACTCAATTCTTCTTGACTACTAGATTGTGGGTGATACGGAGATGCAATTCTATGATTGACGTCATATTTAGCAAGCATTTTACGGAAAGCACCATGAATAAAATGTGAACCACCATCAGTCATTAAATATCTAGGGACTCCAAACCTCGGAAAAATAACTTCTTTAAGCATTTTAATAGAAGTGTTATGATCAGCACTACTAGTTGGAATACCTTCTACGCACTTAGTAACATAATCAACAGCAACTAAAATATGTGTATATCCATTAGAGACAGGAAAAGGTCCCATATAATCAAAGCCCCAAACATCAAACGGTTCAATAACAAGTGAATAATTCATAGGCATTTCCTGACGTCTACTAATATTACCAATTCTTTGACATTCATCACAAGATAGGAGAAACTTATGGGCATCCTTGAAGAGAGTAGGCCAATAAAAACCGGATTGCAATACCTTATGTGTAGTTCTATCTCCCGCGTCGTGTCCTCCATAAGTTTCGGAGTGGCACTTGCGTAGGATCTGTTCCTGTTCATGCTCAGGTACACAACGTCTAATAACACCATCTACTCCTTCTTTATAAAGATGTGGGTCATCCAAAAAGTAATGTCTCAAATCATAGAAGAACTTTTTCTTTTGTTGGTATGTGAATCTAGGTGGTATAAATTTAGCAACTATGTAATTAGCATAATCAGCATACCAAGGGGTACTACAAGAAGTACTTATGACATTTAATTGTTCATCAGGAAAGCTATCATCAATAGGTAGTGGGTCATCAAGAACATTCTCTAACCTAGATAAGTTGTCTGCAACGGGGTTCTCAGCTCCTTTTCTATCAACAATATGCAAATCAAATTCTTGTAGCAAGAGAAGCCATCTAATAAGTCTAGGTTTAGCATCTTTCTTCTCCATAAAATGTTTAATAGGAGCATTATCAGTGTGGATAGTTAATTTAGAATCAACAATACAAGGTCTGAACTTATCACAAGCAAATACAACTGCTAAAAGTTCTTTTTCAGTAGTAGCATAATTTCTTCGAGCATTGTCTAGAGTCTTACTAGCATAATGGATAACATTTAATTTCTTATCAACTCTTTGCCCTAAAGCAGCACCTGCAGCATAATCGCTAGCATCAGACATAATTTCAAAGGGTAAATTCCAATCAGGTGGCTGAACAATAGGTGCAGAGACTAATGCTTTCTTAACTATTTCAAATGCTTCTACACAATCATCATCAAAGACAAAAGGTATATCTTTTTGTAATAAATTAGTCAGAGGCCGAGAAATTTTTGAGAAGTCCTTAATGAACCTCCTATAAAATCCGGCGTGACCAAGGAAACTTCTTATACCTTTGATGTCCTTGGGACATGGCATCTTTTCAATAGCATCAACCTTGGCTTTATCAACTTCAATACCTCTTTCAGAAACTTTATGCCCCAAGACAATACCCTCATTAACCATAAAGTGGCACTTTTCCCGATTCAAGACAATATTAGTTTCTTCACATCTCTGCAAAACTCGATCAAGATTGCTCAAGCAATCATCAAAAGAAGATCCATAGATGGAAAAGTCATCCATGAAAACCTCACAAATCTTTTCACAAGTCAGAGAATATAGCCATCATGCATCTTTGAAAGGTAGCAGGTGCATTACATAAACCAAAAGGCATACGTCTATAAGCAAAAGTACCAAAAGGGCATGTAAAAGTAGTCTTTGATTGATCTTTAGCGGACACAGGTATTTCAGAGAAACCAGAATAACCATCTAGAAAGCAGTAATGTGTATGTTTGCATAATCTTTCTAGCATTTGATCGATAGAAGGTAAGGGGTAATGATCTTTCTTAGTAGCCTTATTTAATTGGCGGAAATCAATTACCATCCTATAACCTGTAATAATTCTTTGTGCAATCAATTCATCTTTATCATTAGGAACAAAAGTAATACCTCCCTTCTTAGGGACACAATGAACAGGACTTACCCACTGACTATCAGCAACGGGATAAATTATACCTGCCTCCAGAAGCTTTAGTATTTCTTTTTCTTACCACTTCTTTCATTTTAGGATTCAGACGTTGTTGAGGATCACGAACTGGTTTGGCATCTGCTTCCAAATTTATTTTATGTTGACATAGAGTGGGACTAATGCCCTTAAGATCATCAAGAGTATATCCAATAGCAGCACGGTGCTTCTTCAGAGTTTTCAATAATCTCTCCTGCTCAAGCTCTGAAAGGTTAGCACTAATAATAACAGGATATATCTTCTTTTCATCAAGATAAGCATATTAAGATTATCTGGCAATGGTTTAAGCTCAAACACGGGATCACCCTTAGGTGGAGGGGGATCCCCTAGGATTTCGACAGGCAAATTGTGTTTCAGAATAGGTTCCTGTTTAAAGAACACTTCATCTATTTCCCTTCTTTCATTCATAAACATATCATTCTCATGGTCTAGCAAATATTGTTCTAAAGGATCACTAGGAGGTACGGCAATAGAAGCAAGACCAACAATTTCATCCTTACTAGGCAATTCTTCTTCACGGTGTTGTTTACTAAATTTAGAGAAATTAAATTCATGAGTCATATCATCCAAGCCGACAGTAACAACATCCCTTGTGTAATCTATGGTAGCATTAATAGTATTTAAGAAAGGTCTACCAAATATAATGGGACAAAAGCTATCTTGTGGGGAACCATGAATAAGAAAATCAGCAGGATATTTAGTTTTCCCACACAAGACTTCAACATCTCTAACAATTCCCATTGGTTAAATAGTATCTCTATTAGCAAGTTTAATAGTAACATCAATTTCTTCTAACTCAATAGGTGCAATGTGATGCATAATTTCTTTGTATAAGTCAATAGTTATTGCACTAGCACTAGCACCCATATCACATAAGCCATGATAACAATGATCTCCTATTTTAACAGAAATAACAGGCATGCCTACCATAGGTCTATTTTTATCTTTAGCACAAGGTTTAGCAATTCTAGCAGTTTCACCATTGTCGAGATCCCAATCTTCAGAGTTGCGTTTAATTCTATCCAATAAATACCATCTAAATCCAATAGTCTTCATCATAAAAGAGCCAGCACAAGAAGTATCGAGCATGGTGCGATTATTTTCAGAAAGCCGAGCATAAACTTTTTGAAGAATTGTTTCTCTTGGGAGCTCATGATTGGGGCATGAATATAACATTGATTTAAGCCTCCCCCAAGCTTGAGTGATGCTTTCTCCTTCGCGAGGCCAAAAATTATATATATAATTGCTCTCACGATGAACAAGATGCATAGGGTAATACTTTTGATGAAATTCCAATTTCAATCTTTTATAGTTCCATGATCTTGTATCATCACATAGCCTATACCATGTCAATGCGTCTCCCTTCAAAGATAAAGGGAAGACCTTCTTCTTAGAAACATCATCGGGTATACCTTCAAGCTTAAATAATCCACAAACTTCATCCACATATATTAGGTGTTCATTAGGATGCTTTGTTCGATCTCCTGTAAAAGGATTAGCTAGCAGTTTTTCTATCATACCCGAAGAATACTCATAAGGAATTTCATTTTCAATAGGTTCAGTAGGTTCAGGAGAAACTCTTTGCTCTACTGGTCGGGGTGAAGATACCCCGAACAAGCCCCTCACAGGATTACTTTCCATAGTAACAAGTGACAGTAAATTTCAGCACACTATATAAATTTTTCCTTACCAAATTCCACCTACCAAAGGTGCTTCACTCCCCGGCAAAGGCGCCAGAAAAGAGTCTTGATGCCCCACAAGTATAGGGGATCTATCGTAGTCCTTTCGATAAGTAAGAGTGTCGAACCCAACGAGGAGCAGAAAGAAATGATAAGCGGTTTTCAGCAAGGTATTCTCTGCAAGTACTGAAATAAGTGGTAACAGACAGTTTTGTGATAAGATAATTTGTAACGAGCAACAAGTAACAAAAGTAAATAAAGTGCAGCAAGGTGGCCCAATCCTTTTTGTAGAAAAGGACAAGCCTGGACAAATTCTTATATAAGGAAAAGTGCTCCCGAGGACACATGGGAATATCGTCAAGCTAGTTTTCATCATGTTCATATGATTCGCGTTCGGTACTTTGATAATTTGACATGTGGGTGGACCAGTGCTTGGGTGCCGTTCTTACTTGAACAAGCATCCCACTTATGATTAACCTCTATTGCAAGCATCCGCAACTACAACAAAAGTATTAAGGTAAACCTAACCATAGCATGAAACATATGGATCCAAATCAGCCCCTTACAAAGCAACGCATAAACTAGGGTTTAAGCTTCTGTCACTCTAGCAACCCATCATCTACTTATTACTTCCCAATGCCTTCCTCTAGGCCCAAATAATGGTGAAGTATTATGTAGTCAACGTTCACATAACACCACTAGAGGAGAGACAACATACATCTCATCAAAATATCGAACGAATACCAAATTCACATGACTACTAATAGCAAGACTTCTCCCATGTCCTCGGGAACAAAAGTAACTACTCACAAAGCATAAACATGTTCATAATCAGAGGTGTATTAATATGCATATAGGATCTGAAAATATGATCTTCCACCAATTAAACCAACTAGCATCAACTACAAGGAGTAATTAACACTACTAGCAACCTACTAGCACCAATCCCGGACTTGGAGACAAGAATTGGATACAAGAGATAAACTAGGGTTTCAGATGAGATGGTGTTGATGAAGATGTTGATGGAGATTGCCCTGTCCCGATGAGAGGAGCGTTGGTGATGACGATGGTGATGATTTCCCCCTTCGGGAGGGAAGTTTCCCTGGCAGAAAAGCTCTGCCGGAGCCCTAGATTGGTACCGCCAAGGTTCCGCCTCATGGCGGCAGAGTTTCGTCCGAGAAGATGGCTTCCTATTTTTTTCCATCAAAAGACTTCATATAGCAGAAGATGGCCACCGGAGGGCCACCAGGGGGCCCACGAGGTAGGGGGCGCACCTAGGGGGTAGGGCGCGCCCCACCCTCGTGGGCAGGGTGTGGCCCCCTAGTGAATCTCTTCCGCTGAGTATTTTTTATATATTCTGAAAACGTCTTCCGTGAAGTTTCAGGACTTTTGGAGCTGAGCAGAATAGGTCTATAATATTTGCTCCTTTTCTAGCCCAGAATCCCACCTGCCAGCATTCTCCCTCTTTATGTAAACCTTGTAAAATAAGAGAGAATAGGCATAAGTATTGTGACATAATGTGTAATAACAGCCCATAATGCAATAAATATCGATATAAAAGCATGATGCAAAATGGACGTATCACCTCCACCGCCATCTTGTATGATGGTATCCAGAGAACGCATCCAGGAAACACAACAAATCGCACTCGGCAGTGGAGTCGATGATTTGATCGATGCGTGGAAAGGGGAACGGAACTTGGGGGGCAGGCTTTGTTGAGGTTGGTGAAGTAGATGCACATTCGTTCCTTCCCACCTTTCTTTGGTACTACAGCAGGGTTCGCCAGCCATTCAGGGTATCGAACTTCTCGGATGGTACCCGCCGCCTCCAGCTTGTGTGTTTCTTGGACGATGAAGGTCTGCTTCTCAGTGGACTATTGTCTTGCTTGCTGCTTCACGGGGCGTACGTTGGGGCACACCTTTAGATGATGCTGGATTACCTCTCTCGGGACCCCTACCAGTTTATTGGGCTCCTACGCGAATATCTCCTTGTTCGCGCGCATAAACCTCACCAAAGCTTCTTCTTGCCCCGGGTCAAGGCTGGTTCCTATGGTGAAAGTGGCTCTTGAAGACATGTCCTTTTTGACCGGCACCTGCTTGGTCTCTGCCTTGTCTTGGGTGAGTAGCTGCTTTTTCTTGGTGGGCGCAGTCTCCTTGGCCTTTGACGCACCCGCGCCAGCTAGCTGCACCGCTGCCATGGTCTTAAAGGCGAGCCTGAGCGCCGCCATGGCCTCCCTAGTGTCCCCCTGGATGGTGAGGATGCCCTTGCTCCCTGGCATCTTCATGAGGTTGTAGGCCGGGTGAGTTGCCGCCATGAACTGAGCGAGAGACGGGTACCCGAGGATGGCATTGTACGGGAGACCGATGCGGGCGATGTCGAAGTCCACCAGCTCGGTGCGATAGTTGTCTCTCGTGCCAAAGGTGAAAGGGAGGCAGATCTGCCCCAAAGGGTGAGCAGCTCCAACACCCACTCTTGTGAAGGGCTTGCTGAGGCCGAGCCGTTCGAGCGGCACATGAAGAAGGCTGAAGGATTCCACAGAGAGCAAGTTTAGGCTGGCGCCGCCGTTGATGAGGGTCTTGGTGATGGCCACGTTGCAGATGGTGGGCATGCAGAGCATCAGGAGCATCCCTGAGCCGGCGATGGAGCTGGGGTGGTCCCCCGAGTTGAAGGTGAGGTCATCCTCCGGCGCGGCCGAACCCGGCGGAGCCCCAGGGCGCTTGCAGGCTGCCCCAATCTGACGGAAGAAAGGCTTGACGTGGTGATCTAAAGGAGGTGCCGCGACTGCGTGGTGTGCCGGCACCGCGTAGCGCGCAGTGAAGAGGTCGCAGAGTTCCCCCTAGGACGTCACCGTGGATCCCGGGAGGCTGAGCAGCCAAGCGCGCGGCTCGCCGGCAAGGGCCAGGGGGAACAAGTTTACCATGATCTTGTCGTCGCCTCCGGCTTCGAGGACGGCCTCCTCGTATGCTAGCAGGAACATCGCCGAGTCTGCCGCGCCATCGTAACGCGGCGGCATCTCCGGCCTGAACTAGGCCGGCCACTGTCCTCGCCGCAGGGCGGGGGCCAGGGCTCGGTACCCAGACTCCCTGCTACTGGTGTTGGCTGTGGAGGTTGGTGGCGGGGCACCTGCCATGGGAGCGCAGTCCGGCGGTATGGGGCGCTGGTTGGTGGAGAGAAGCCCCGGCACACCCCTACCTGGCACGCCAAATGTCAGATGTGGGGCTCCGGCAAACCCTTAAGGTTCGAACACTGGGGTGCGCGTGAAGTCTTCCCCTCCTACCGATCTATGCTCTAGCTCACTAAGATCTTGCGGACGAACTCGACGAACTCACAACACAGAAAGACACGGGGTTTATATTGGTTCGGGCCACCGTTGTGGTGTAATACCCTACTCCAGTGTGGTGGTGGTGGATTGCCTCTTGGGCTGATGATGAACAATACAAGGGGAGAACAACCTCCTGAGGTTGAGGTGTTCTTGAGCGTGTGAGCTTGTGGTGTGTCTCTCGATCTCTGATGATCTCCTCTAGCTAAGATGAGGTGATCCCCCCACCTATCCAGTGTGGTGGCTAGTCTTATTTATAGAGGCCCTGGTTCTCTTCCCAAATATCGAGCGGGAAGGGAGCCAACAATGGCGGGCTAATTTGAAGGGGGCAGCTAGTACAACCTATCCTGACAAAAGTAGTCTTCGCCTGCACAAAGCTCTGGTGGTGACGCTGCTTTGGGCTCCACGACGACCTCCATCTTGCAGTCCGTGGTCTTGGTCTTGTTGCACCGGAATGGCAAACTTTGCCTGATGCATCGGTACTCCGCGGCTGCGCTTGCCCCCTTTGCACCGAAGAGGAAACAAGGACGTTGCGCGCGTAGGCGCCCGCCTAGCGCCCGACTGGTGCCGATCATCATGGCTCATGTCATGAGAGCATCGTGAGGTTTGCCTTGCCTTGATATCTCCGCTCCTCGTGAGCCTGCCTAGCTAGGCCACTCCAAAGGAGGTCTTGCGTCGTCCGCCTCGCGAGGCTTGGCCGCTCGCGAGGGTCTTGGATGCTTTGTTGGTGAAGAAGGGCCATACGGCCTGCTGGCTCAGCCACGCCGCGGGCCGCAGGCAGGCAAGTTTGGGGACCCCCGTTCCCAGAACGCTGACATGTATCGCACACGCAACTCTAATCTGATTCACGCTTGATGTCTCCACCATCGCTCTCACAGTTCTTCTTATTTTCAACGTATCACTATGACGGCCTCTGCTCGCGTCCCTCGACATGCTCTGCACGCCGTTAGGTGCCGCGACGCGCTTTGCTCGCGTCCGTCGGAGCGCTCTGCTCGCGTATCTCCACGCGCTCGGCCTGTTGGCAGCTTTTCCTTGTGTGTTCAACTGCTATATGCATATATATGGTTGCTCGCCGTTGAGGCGACCACAGAGCGCTCTGCTCGTGTCCCTGCGCGCGCTCTGCCAGCGGTTGGGGTCTGCGCATGATCACGTTGGGGGCCCATATGCATGTGGTTGCGCCGCGCGCGTCGCCATGATGTAGTTACATGCAACATGATGGAGTTACACGCTGCAAATTAGAACTGCCATCCGGGCTTGCGGATATTCTAGGCTGTACAGCTTCCCCATTAATTCCCACTGCCATTATAAGCTTCGTCTCTTCAACCTTTCGATCTCGCCCCACAACACAACAAGCACACCCACGATGACACATACAGAGAGGATATCTAGCGGAGCTACAATGGAGTTCGGCGAGAATAAAGTGGATACCCACGTGTGGGAGGCGGATCTCTCAGTGGTGTACACCATCGACCCGGCCGTGGTGGAGGACTACATTAGCACCGTGGAACAGTTGCTTGCTCGACACCAGTACAAGGTGGTCGGCATCAACCTCCAGTACACCGCGGTCATCCCGGCAAAGATTAGAAGATTGTCGTCGCCCACTTGTGCGTGTGCCATCATGTCCTCATCTACCACTACTGCATGGCCACAGAGCTTTGCGACCGTTTCGCCAGGTTTGTCAACAGCACCGACTACAAGTCCACTACGGTTATAGTCTTGGCCTACAAGAACCTTGTCGAAATTCGTGAGCACTACAGGGTCTAGGGTGATTTCTGCTAGAACTACATCAGTATTTCCCCAAAGACAAAGGGATGATGCAGCACAACAACGATAGGTATTTCCCTCAGTGATGAGACCAAGGTTATCGAACTAGTAGGAGAACCAAACAACACTACGTGACCGACACCTGCACACAAATAAAAAATACTCGCAACCCAGCGTATTAAAGGGGTTGTCAATCCCTTTCGGGTAACGGCGCCAGAAATTGGCAAACGGACATGATAAAAATAAGATAGATAGCATAAATAGATTTCGAATAAAATAAATTGCAGCACGGTATTTTTGTATTTTTGGTTTAATAGATCTGAAAATAAAAGCAAAGGAAAATAGATCACAAAGGAAAATATATTAAGGAAGAGATCCAAGGGTCGTAGGTTTCACTTGTGGCTTCTCTCGAGAAAAATAGCAAACGGTGGGTAAACGAATTACTGTTGGGCAGTTGATAGAACTTCAAATAATCATGACGATATCGAGGCAATGATCATTATATAGGCATCACGTCCAAGATTAGTAGACCGACTCCTGCCTGCATCTACTACTATTACTCCACACATCGACCGCTATCCAGCATGCATCTAGTGTATTAAGTTCATGGACAAACAGAGTAATGCAATAAGAACGATGACATGATGTAGACAAGATCTATTTATGTGGAAATAGACCCCATGTTGCTATCCCTAATAGCAACGATACATACATGTCGGTTCCCCTTCTGTCACTGGGATCAAGTGTCGTAAGATCAAACCCATCACAAAGCACCTCTTCCCATTGCAAGATAAATATATCAAGTTGGCCAAACAAAAACCAAATATCGGAGAAGAAATACGAGGCTATAAGCAATCATGCATATAAGAGATCAAAGAAGACTCAAATAACTTCGATGGATAAAAAGAGATAGATCTGATCATAAACTCAAAGTTCATCGGATCCCAACAAACACACCGCAAAAGAATTACATCATATGGATCTCCAAGAGACCATTGTATTGAGAATCAAATGAGAGAGAGGAAGCCATCTAGCTACTAGCTACGGACCCAAAGGTCTACAAGTGACTACGCACGCATCATTGGAGAGGCACCAATGGACATGACGAACCCCTCTATGATGGTGTCTAGATTGGATCTAGTGTTTCTTGAACTTGCGGCGGCTGGAATTGATTTTCGCCGACTCCCCTAGAGTTTCTAGATATTGGGGTATTTATAGAGCAAAGAGGCGGTCCGGGGGCACCCGAGGTGGGTACAACCCACCAGGGCATGCCTGGGACTCCAGGCGCGCCCTGGTGAGTTGTGCTCCCCTCGGAGCACCCCCAGGCGCTTCTCCGACCCATTGAATGTCTTCTGGTCCAAAAAAATCCACAAAAAAAATTTATGTGTTTGGACTCCGTTTGGTATTGATTTCCTGCGATGTAAAAAACATGCAAAAAACAGCAACTGGCACTATATCAATAGGTTAGTACCAAAAATGATATAAAGTGACTATAAAATAATTATAAAACATCCAAGAATGATAATATAACAGCATGGAACAATCAAAAATTATAGATACGTTGGAGAGATACCAGCATCCCCAAGCTTAATTCCTGCTCATCCTCGAGTAGCACTACAAAAAAGACACATCCATGACATTTTGGGCCTAACGAAATTTTTTCATGTCATGCTTATGACACTTCTATGATGATAATTGTGACAAAACCTGGTATCATCATAGATGTGGTGGGCTCCTAGTTCTATGATAGAAAATCATGACAAAAAATGGGCGTTTCGTCCTGGGCTGGCTGGAGACGCAGCTGCATGACATTCTTTGGGCCATGCATGACCGAAAAAACCGTGGTAGAAGCGAGGGCAAGGAAAGTATCGGGGAGTTCCCGGTTACGGTGGGTGGTCGGACCGAGCGATGCATGTTTCTCTCATACATGTACGCTCGTGAGGGTGCGAGGCGTTGGGCTCTAACTGAACCTGAGTGAGGCGTTTGCCTACTAAACCTGAGCGATTGCGCTGGAGGCTACGCGCTACTAAACCCGAGCGATCGATCGATGGCTGTTAACTGAACCCGTCGAGCGATTCCTTCGTTACTGCTGCTAACTGAAGCCGATCGATGCTACCTCTGGATGAACAGTGAGTGTTGTTGGGGGGTTTGGATGAACAATTCTCGGTGGGGGGTTGGATGAACAGGACCCCATGGTAGTAGAGGTCGTTGCCGCTACATGAACAGGACCCCGATCGAGCCGGTTGGGGGTGGATGAACAAGACCCCGTGGAGGGCTGGATGAATAGGACCCCGTCGAGGGCTGGTTGAACAGTAGCCGGTGGAGGGCTGGATGAACAGTAGCCCATGGAGGGGTGGTTGAACAGGAACCCGTGGAGAGCGCTGGTTGAACAGTAGCCGGTGGAGGAGCGGTGGAGGCTGGATGAACAGGAACCCGTGGATGAACAGTCGCAGGTCGAGGCTGGAGGACATCGACGGTGGATGAACAGTAGCCTATGGAGGCTCGAGGAGGTCGACGGTGGAGATGAACATTATCCCGTGGAGTCCCGTTTTGCGGTACGCCACACCCCTCCTGATGAACAGGACCCTCGTTTCGACCGTAGCGCTCCAACACAAGTCCGTTTCCTCCGTTTTGTGGTACGCCACACCCCTCCCGATCAATAGGACCCCGTTTCGACCGTAGGAGGTCCAAGAGAGGTATGTTTCCTCCATTTTGCGGTATGCCAGACCCCTCCCGATGAATTTCGACTGTGGCCGGTCGAACACAAGGCCGTTTCCTCTGTTCTGCGGTACACCAGGCCTCGTTTTCATCAGCTGTTCCGTCCAAGCCAGTTGGCTCCCGATGAACACCACGTATTCCATTGCCTCCCAATGAATACAACGCATTCCGTTGCCGCCCCGTGAACATGACGGTGATGTAGTTTCTCCGTTCTGACCCGGTCATGTACATGAGCCCTGGCCGTACGTATGTGCGAGTAGGCGTTCGAGACCCCGCCTGTATGTGCGTGGCTGGCCGTATTTACTTTCTTGCACACTGTCCACTATACGTACGTGTACATGCTACGTGTGCACCTCTACTACGACATGTGCCCTTCCTTACACGGCCACGGTTCACCGCTGCAGCCTGCAGACAGACCGATCGTATGTATGTACACATTCGCGACCAGAATGACAATGCTATGTACGCTTCGACCAGGTTGTTCGTGACTGTCAGGCGCTTCCTTCTATGCGAAGATGTAGATGGTGGGTTCTAGCTGTCAGGCGGAAACGTTTTTTACGCGAAATACAGTGGCCTGTCCAATGGGTCCCTGCTGTCAGGTGGAGGAATAATTATTTTGCACGTAATAAGGAGGCAATTCCTTGTTGCTGCCGTGGACCCAGCTGTCAGCTTCTCCACGTATAGTACTCTTCCGATGGAAGTTGTTCCTTGACTACGTTGACCATGCCGCGCTGAGAGCACCAGGGCGGTGAACGATGGCGAAGCCTAGGAAGGGGACGATGCGGAGCCGGGGATGACGCGGTGGTGGATGCCCACGCGAAGGGGAGTACGTGGGTTGACTGCTTCGGCAGCGGTGTGAGGCTGCCATCGCTGGAGAATAACAGGAGGTGTGGTGAGTATAAAGGGATGGCATGGCCAGCGGTGGCAGCACAGCCGGACACAGGAGGCAGGAGTAGGCGGCACGGTCGACGCTTGTTTGGGCGGCTGGAGCAAGAATACAAGAGGTTGAAGAAGCACTTCGGCCGTTGGATGGACACCGTACGGTCACTGGAGCTAGAATCGTTCATATTGTACTGTCAGTGGGGGGAATGTTTTTTCACAAAATATAGATGCCCTTCCGGTCGGTCCCAGCTGTCAGGTGAAGGAATCATTATTTTGCGTGTAATAAGGAGGCATTTCCTTGCGTGCGGTCGTCGACCCAGCTATCAGCCTCTCCACGTAGAGTACACTTTCGATGCATGTCGTTCATTGACCACGTTGACCACGCCGCGCCGAGAGAACCAGGGCGATGGACGATGGCGACGCCTAGGAAGGGAACGACAACGAGCCATGGAAGATTCGGCAGTTGTTTCCCATGGAAGAATACATGCTCCCAATGTTAAACCATTTGGACTTTTTGTGCAGATCCACTAAAATTGAGCATCCCTGTTTGCATAGTTGTTGAAAGTGTGATTAATATAAAAGTGGCACTAGTTGAAGCATAGAATCACAAATATAAGCATTCCAATTTCTTAATGGGAAAGGTAGCAAGACTGTTTCTAACCACCTGTTTGAAGGAATAAATAAGGCAACATCGGCTAATGTCAGGAAGGCATGCATAGTTTTTTCTGAAAATTGAACCATTCCTGACCTTTCCTCTTCTTTTAAGCATATTTTGTGCAGTTCAACTAAAATAAAATGCCATCACCGCCTTGACAATTCAGTGACACTGTACAAAAGGAAATGACTTAACATTACATCATGATGTCAGGTACGTAGTTGACAGGCATTAGAGACAAACATACAGACCACCTCTGATAACATAATGAACATTAATTTTAACAAAGGTGTGACTAGCTTTACCGGGATCAGAGCATCTCCAATAGCATGTGTAATTTGGATATTTATATATTCATATAGACAATGGTCTAAAAAGATTCCCTTGTATACACGTCCAGTTTTGCATCGGAACATCTATATACAGGGACCATGACAGGTGGGCCGTCGCTGGGGAGAGGAAGAAATCATGACTGCAGCTGAGTTTAGACGACGCCTTCACAATGTCGAGGCGTGGACATTGTCGAGGTCGATTTAGAGGATGTGTATATTTGGACGACCATATAGACAAGCTGTTGGACGCCTGTTTTAGGCTCACGTCGTGGAAAAGGAGTATAGACATCCATATAGACAAGCCATTGGAGATGCTCTAATTTGAGTGAATTATACACGCTATGTTCCTTAATATAAGACGTTTTCGCAGTTCAATATAAAGTACCCAAACGTCTAGTATTTAGAAAAACAGGTAGTGGTTTTCTTGAGCACATATCTGGGAAAGCTTGCCACACTTTATATATGTCCGTACGCTAATGAAACACCATTCGAATAGTACAAATATACACAAATCTAGTGGCTAGTGCAACAGTAGAGTAGTTATTTTATTACAAGGTATAGTACGATGGTTTTACTAAACGGATTTCCATAAGCTCTAGCAC
Organism: Triticum urartu; assembly: GCF_003073215.2. Classification (NCBI taxonomy): domain Eukaryota; kingdom Viridiplantae; phylum Streptophyta; class Magnoliopsida; order Poales; family Poaceae; genus Triticum; species Triticum urartu. The sequence continues at coordinate 483,779,172 of NC_053025.1, forward strand.
TAGAAGATTTCTATAAGAATTAATGATACAAAATGTAAAGGTAACAAGTTTCAACATTGGTATACTAGCTGTGCAAGAGCATTAAACCAGATACAGAAGTCTGAAGGTAACTAGCATTATTAACTAATGACAGTATAAAAAATTGCAAACCATGTACCTTCAAGGTAAATATCATTTCAAACTCGAGGGGACCTAAAAATTGCTATCCCAATCTAGATAATCGATCAAACATAAAAACTTGATCGAACGAATCAAGAGAACGGCCGGAGGAGGAGGTGCCCACTCTTGACCTTTCCCCTTGACACTGCATAAAAAAATTGACTTATCTCATGAAAGTGAGGTATGTAATCTATAAACATTAACAGTGCAAAAAACTGAAGGCAGTAACAAGATTCATCATTGGTATACTGGCTGTGCAACAGCATTATAATGCCTTCGCTGAAAAATCTTTAATACATCCACAATCAACAGCTAACCCTGGAATAATCCAGTGCCATTAAATGGCATTACTTAAATTTATCAGTGGCATTAGAATGAGTGCGGCATTAGTTAAATGTGGCATCACTTTAGCAGTAGCATTGCTTGACTTGACCGTTGGCATTATACTAATAGCAAAAAAAGTGGCAATAAGAGCATGGGAGGCCCATTCGGACAGTGTGCGCACTAGTAGTACCTCCACAGACGCATAGAGTGGAGAGGGAGGTATGGTTGCCCAGAGCAACAAATATCCAGGAAGCATATGTGGATTACGTCCCATTTTTGTTCTTTTTAGCCACCTTCTTCCTATGTGAGGACAACTGTAAGGACATATTTATCCCTTAGTGGTTTTGGTAATTGATGATAATGCTTTTGCGGACTAATCATGTGCATTCAGCATTTCATATATCTCATGTTTAGGCACAAGACGATTCATTGTCCCTCGAAGTCTAGTGAAGATGGAGTTTCCCTACGTTTCTTTTCGGTGGATTTGAGTCGTAGGAAAGCCGTACTATTAAGAGGGGGTCCGCTCTGGAAAGGTTTGGGTGGAATCATCACGTACATGTTTGTTCCTTTTGCACCACCTTTCCTGTAGCTCTTTGGAGCATCCATCGTTTATCCGTGTCTCTACAAAATGAAGGACTCCTAGTGTTGGTTGTGCTGTGGCATGCGGTAGTACTGCTCATATGAGCATTAGTACCGCAGTGGTCCGCGGTAGTACCGCAGGCCCTTGCGGTAGTACCGCTCCATGGGCATGGTAGTACCATGGCCTCAGGCCGGGCACAGCAGCACAAGCGGAAGTAGGGGCGGATGTAATTTTTTACGTCCGTACCCTACGCGATAGTAGCACTCCTGGTTTGTGGTAGTACTGCGTCAGAATTTTGCACAAATCGTTTCTCAATGGAAGTAGCCACGGATGCATTTTTATTCATCCGTGCCTTCACAGCCCAGACAATCCCAGCCTTGTGGTAGTACCGCAAGGGGGGCGGTAGTACTGCTGCGGCGGTTCTACTGCTCTCTGCTTCAACGCATCAGGGCTAGTCTAGCTCCTATCGCGCAAGCGGTAGTACCGCAAGCCCTTGCAGTAGTACCGCTTATCTGATGCGGTAGTACCGCAGGTCGCGGGATGAGTAAGTGGATAACGGTTGGATTTGTCCTATCACTATATAAGGGGAGTCTTCTTCTCCGAGTTGACTACCTCTTTCATCCCTAAGCTCCATTGTTGCTCTAAGCTCCATTTTCGCCCGATCTCTCTCCCTAGCCAAGCAGACTTGTTTATTTTCTAGGGATTGGTTGAGAAGGCCCCGATCTACTCTTCCACCAAGAGAAATTTGATTCCCCCACTAATACCTTGCGGATCTTGTTACTCTTGGGTGTTTGAGCACCCTAGATGGTAGAGGTCACCGTGGAGCCATATACCATTTTGGTGAAGCTTCGTGGTGGAGTTGGGAGCCTCCAATTGAGTTGTGGAGATTGCCCCAACCTTGTTTGTAAAGGTTCGGTCGCCACCTCCAAGGGCACCAATAGTGGAATCACGACATCTCGCATTGTGTGAGGGCGTGAGGAGAATATGGTGGCCCTAGTGGCTTCTTGGGGAGCATTGTGCCTCCACACCGCTCCAACGGAGACATACTTCCCCTCATAGGGAAGGAACTTCGGTAACACATCCTCGTCTTCACCGGCTCCACTCTTGGTTATCTCGTACCTTTACTTGTGCAAGCTTATATTGTGTTACATCTCTTGCTTGCTTGTGTGCTTGTTGTTGTTGCATCATATAGGTTGCTCACCTAGTTGCATATATAGACAACCTACTTTGGCGCAAAGTTTAAATTGGTAAAGAAAAGTTAAAAATTGTTAGTTTCCTATTCACCCCCCCTCTAGTCAACTATATCGATCCTTTCAATTGGTATCAGAACCTCGTCTCTTTATTAAGGACTTTGCCATCCAAAGAGTATGGTTGACACCGTAGACGGTGAGGAGGAGCACCCCGGTGTGATTCCGTCCTCGTCTACGGCCGATGGGGGAACCTCGGTCTCACGTGAGGAGTTCAATGTGGCCTTGGACACATTGAAAACCTCCATGACGGCCAAGGTCAAAGGCATGCTTAAGAACTTTCTTGATGGTTTTAAATTGTCCACTGCACTGTTGGAAGTGGTCGATCCCACTAACAAGGTGGCAGATGCTAACTCCGACAAGGGGGAAGCTTCTAGTGATAAAGTTCCTTTGTCTAGTGGTAAAAGTGGAAACGATATCTTTGGCCATGTTGAACGTCCTCTTACTTATGGAGGGAACCACGTCCTCTTACTTATGGAGGGCCGGTTCCCTCCACTCATTTAAATCATGTGGGTTCTCCTCCTAAGATTGTGAAAAATGAGGATTTTTACCTCTTGGGTCTATCGCTTTAAATGCCATTTAAATCATGTGAATACTAATCTTTGGAGAATCATTGAGCAAGGTTTCTATCCGCATGACCCAAGAAACTTCACCCCTAGAGAAGCCGTGGATCATCAATTCAACAAGAATGCTCTCTTGATCATCCAAGATGCATTTCCTTCTGAAGATATTGCACATCTTCGACCTTTCACTATGGCCAAGGAAGCATGGCACCATGTTATTTCTCTTTACAAGAGAAGCGCAAGCATTCAACACTACAACTATGAAGTGGTGCAAGATGAAGTCGATGAGTTCGCAATGAATGAAGATGAAGAACCTTGTGAGCTTTACCGGAGATTAACCACTCTCGCGGTCTCACTCCGAGATCATGGGAGCAAGGATACGAATGACAATTGTATGACGCGCAAGTTCCTCAAGGCCATGATGCCTTACCACAAGGCCATGTCCTCCGTCATCCGTCAAAGGTCGTACTTCCACACCTGGTCCTCAAGTGAAGTGTTGGATGAGTTTGTGGCTATGAGGATCTTGGACAAGACCGCCAACAATGCGGTGTTGCATTCTCAAAGAGCAAAGAATCCCAACCTTGCCTTGAAGGCCAAGGCTTGTGCGGAAGAAGAGGAAGAAGAGGAGAGCAACCCTGAATATACAAAATATGCTTATCATGAGCACATGGCTCTCGCTTGAAGGCAATTTTGGAGCAAGAAGAACACAAGGCCCAACTTCAACAAGAACAACTCAAGTGGCATGAAGGGCAAGCAACGTATGAGGACTTGTTATAATTGTGGCAATGTGAGCCATTTTGTTGAGGAGTGCCCATATGAGAAGAGGGAAGACAATTGTGGCAAGCTCATCCGAAAAGACAAGGCCAAGTCCTTCCCCAACAAGAGCAACTTCACCAAGAAGACTCCTCCTAAGGGGTTGGTGGAACATGAAGAGTACAGTGAGGATGATGACGATGATGAAGACGGTGAGACGGTTGCCATGGCCTCCATTGCCATTGCAACAACTCCATGGGTGTCCCTCTTCGACTCACCCAACGAGAACATCACCGCCAAGTGCCTCATGGCCAAAGCCACCAACAAGGTAACCCCCAACATCAAAACTACCATCACTACTAGTTCCTCTTTGACGGATTGCATTGATCAAAGTGAGGGGTCCAATGATGAAGAAAATGAATTTGAGTCTTTTATGAGTAAGCTCAAGGGTAAATCCAAGAAGCACTTTGTTGCTCTCTTGGAACAACTTGGTGAAGCCAATGACATGATCGAGGCTCACGAAGACACCATCTCTAAAATGGAGGGACATAGTTGTGACTATGGCGATGAGATATCGGATCTCTCTAATGCTCTTGAGGAAGAGTGTGGTCATCGTTTGGCTCTTGAGGAGTCGCACAACGATGATCATGCTAAATTAAAGAAAGATCTTGATCATGCACTTGTTGTATCTCGTGTGCTTAATTCCGGGAAGGCCAAACTTGGGGTTGATCGTGCTAGACTCAAGGAGGAGTTTGATATACTCGACAAGGCTCACAAAGCCTTGAAGGGTGCTCATGCTAGCCTCAAAGAGTCTCATGATCAACTCCAAGTGAAGCTAACTAAGGAAAAGGCCACTTTTCCTCATATGGCCTTAATTGATAATGCAAATGCTACTAACCCATGTTGTGAGCATGTGCATCTTGTGGAGGAAAATGCTAAGTTGAAGGAGCAACTTGAGAAATGCCTTGTGTCTTGCATACAAGGTGATAATAACCTCAATGACCTTTTGAACAATCAAAAGGAAGTTGTGACCAATGAGGGAATTGGGTTTGCTTCCAAGCCCAAGAACAAGAAGAAGAATGACAAGGCCAAACGACCTCCTCCTCTCAAGCAAACTTTTGTGAAGGAGGGAGAGGGTACTTCTAAGGAGAAGAAGAACAGTGAGAAGGGTGGTGGTGTCAAGAAGGGCAATGCCACCCCTTCCAATAAAGACGACAACTTTAACCCTTCTTATGTGTTGTGCCATGCATGCTAGTGATGGGCATGTTTATGCTAAATTTGTTGGTTCTCCTTATGAGTACATTGAGTGGTCTATTTGGGTTCCTAAGACCCTTGTTAGTAACATCAAAGGACCCATTACAAAATGGGTACCTAAAACCAAGCATTAATCTCTTGTAGGTGTTTGCTTCCGGTGGGGAATCATGGTTGCTCAATAGTGGATCCACTAATCATATGACCGAAAGCAAGGACTTGGTGGTGGACATGCACAAGATTCCATCTATGCCCACCAATGTCGAGTGGGGTGATGCCTCGTATTCTAAGGTATTGGGACTTGGCAAGGTTGTCATTTCTCATGATCTCATGATCGAGAAAGTCATGCTTGTTGAGTCCCTTGCATACAATTTACTTTCCGTTCGTCAACTTGCACTCATGGGCTTTGCCACTTTCTTTGATATTGATACCATGGCCCTCTTGTGGAGCAAGACTCTTAAAGTAGCCTTTGTTGGGCATGTTGAGAACGGTCTATATGTGATTAACTTTTCAGAGCGACCCACTAAGACCGCGACATGCCTAATGGCTAAAGTTGACGTGGGATGGCTTTGGCATCGCCATTTAGCCCATGTCAATATGAGATCTTTGCAAAGTATTCTCAAGGGGGACCATGTTCGTGGACTAACAAATGTTAGTTTTGCCAAAGATCGTGCTTGCGGTGCTTGTATTGAAGGAAAGCTACATGATAAGGCTCACCCTCCCATGACTATCATCTACTCAAAGAGGCCCTTAGAGATCCTTCACTTGGATCTCTTTGGGCCTCCATCCTTTGATAGTCTTGGGGGTAGAAAGTATTGCTTGGTGATTGTGGATGATTATTCAAGATACACTTGGGTGTACTTCTTCAAGAGGAAGAGTGAGACCCAACAAACCGTCATTGACTTTGCAAATGAAGCTCAACGTCAACACAATGCAAAGATCTTGATGATAAGAAGTGACAATGGCCCCGAGTTCAAGAACTACACCTTGGATGAGTTTCTTAGTGATGAGGGGATCAAGCATCAATATTCCACACCTTACACCCCTCAAAAAAATGGTGTAGGGGAGAGGAAGAACCGGGCATTGATGGATGCGGCAAGGACCATGATGGCGGAGTTCAAGTCTCCATACAACTTTTGGGCCAAAGCCATCAACACCATGTTTCATGCATCCAATCGGCTCTATCTTTGCAAAGGCTTGAACAAAACTCCATATGAGATACTCACCGGTAACAAGCCATTCATCAAGTACTTTCGAGTGTTCGGGTGTAAGTATTTCATTCTCAAGAAAGGTGTTCGTTTGTCTAAATTTGAGGCTAGAGCTTATGAAGGCATATTTGTTGGCTATGCTACAAACTCTCATGCTTACCGTGTCCTAAATAAGTCCATGGGACTTATCGAGGAGACGTGTAACATGGAATTTGATGAGAATAACGACTCCCATGTGGAGTGAAGTGGTACTTGTGATGTAGGTGATGAAATTCCTCCCCAAGCCATAAGAATAACGGGTGTTGGTTTTATCCTACCCATTGAAGAACCCCTTTTGGCCGAAGGAGAAGGACAATTTTCCACTCAAGTGGAACCATCACCAACCCAAGACCCACACACTTCCGAAGAACAATGTGAAGGCCCTCAACCTCATGAACAAGATCAAGGGAAAGATCAACCTCAAGATGGTGTTGAACCACCAAGTGATGCCCAAGATCAAGTCCTCACCTCCGAGCAAGTTCAAGATCAAGAGCATGCTCAAGATCAACAACAAGCTCAAGACGACACTCAAGATGATCAAGTTACCGCTCCTCAACTCACTCCCGAGGAGTAATTGGAGCGTTGTGCCACCAAGATTGCACCCAAGCTCTCTACCAAGGGTCATCTCATGAGGAATGTGCATGGGAGCATTCGGAAGGGGGTAAGCACTCGTAGACAATTAGCAAACTATTGTGAACATCACGCGTTTGTTTCTTGTGTTGAACCACAAAAGGTCTATGAGGCGCTCGAGGATCTGGATTGGATTAATGCCATGCATGAAGAACTCAACAACTTCAAGCACAACAAGGTGTGGAGATTGGTGCCAAGGCCAATGGGGAATCATAATGTCATTGGAACCAAGTGGATATTCAAGAATAAGCAAGATGCTCATGGGATTATCATTCGCAACAAGGCTTGGTTGGTAGCACAAGGATACTCCCAAGTCGAGGGTATCGACTACGGTGAAACCTTTGATCCTGCTGCTCGCCTTGAATCCAGTTGTTTGTTGATTGCTTGTGCTTCTCATCATAACTTTAAGTTGCAACAAATGGATGTGAATAGTGCTTTTCTTAATGGTCCTATTAATGAGTTGGTATATGTAAAACAACCCCCGGGGTTCGAGGATCCCTTTTTTCCCGATCACGTGTACCAACTCGATAAGGCGCTATACGGCCTTAAACAAGCCCCATGTGCGTGGTATGAGCACCTTACCGAGTTGTTACAAGATCGTGGGTTTGAAATTGGGAAAATCGACCCCACTCTTTTTACCAAGAAGGTCAAAGGGGAGTTGTTTGTATGCCAACTATATGTTGATGATATTATCTTTGGTTCCCCTAACAAAGCTTTTAATAAGGAGTTTGCCGCTCTCATGGCATCAAAGTTCAAGATGTCCATGATGGGAGAGTTGAAGTTCTTTCTCGGGTTTGAAATCAAGAAAAGAAGAGAAAGAACCTTCATCAACCAAGCCAAATACACTCAAGACATGCTCAAGATATTCAAGCTAAGTGATGTCAAACCGGCTTCCACTCCAATGCCCGTCAAATGCCAACTTGACATAGATCCCAATGGTAAAGCGGTGGATCAAAAGGTATATCGCTCCATGATTGGCTCCTTGCTTTACATTTGTGCATCTAGACCGGGTATCATGTTGAGTGTGGGAATTTGTGCACGGTTTCAAGCCGCACCTAAGGAAAGCCACTATGTGGCGGTTAAGCGAATCTTTGGATATTTGGGTCATACCCCAAACTTTGGCTTATGGTACCCAAGAGGAGAAAACTTCAACCTTGTAGGCTATGTGAACTCTTACTAGGCGGGAGACAAAGTGGATAGGAAGTCAACTTCCGGAGGGTGCCAATTCCTTGGTTGCTCTTCGGTGAGTTAGTCTTCCAAGAAGCAAAGTTGTGTGTCTCTCTTGTCCACCAAAGAGGATATCTGGTTGTCAGTAGTTGTTGTGCACAACTTCTATGCATGAGGCAAACTTTAAAGGATTACGGTGTCATCTGTGACAAAGTGCCTCTTTGGTGTGACAATGAAAGTGCCATCAAGATTTCTATCAACCCGGTGCAACACTTCAAGATGAAGCATATTGAGATTCGGTATCACTTCATCCGGGATCATATTAGGCGAGGGGAGATCAAGCTTAACTATGTCAACAGTCATGATAACCTTGCAGATATCTTCACGAAGCCCTTGGATGCATCAAGATTTCGCGAGTTAAGGCATGAGCTAAATATCATTGATTCCAGCAATGTGGCTTGAACCCTTGCACACCCTACCATACTCATCTTGATATCTTGTTTAGGTTTAGGCATGGACATAAGGGGAGTGGTGTTCTCTCAATGAACTGTCCCTCCCCCCATTATGCATAAATTGATCAACTCTTTCATATTAGCCATTTTTTATGGTACTTTTTCTTCAAATACGAGTTTTGGTCATGGGCCCAAGGATAATTCTTCACGGTGCCATACCAATTGACTCAAACATAGGTGGCTCCGGCCACCGCCCTCTCTTTGGAGAGGTTGTGTCTCGTGTTTGGTCCTTGTTGTCTTTTGCTTTTATTTTCATCGAGCCGAGTTTGTGTTTGAGTTGCCTCTTGTGTTAGCTTATTTTGTGTGTTCGGGTGCTTGAAGGTTGCATTGCAAAGGCCGTTTTCTTCTCTTGTTTGTGGAACTTGCACTTTCTTGGGGGTAGGGTACTACCGTGGCAAGCCACGGTACTACCGCAGGAGGTGAGTGCGTGCACAGATGCATCCTAGGCATGGTACTACCGCTTCCATCGTAGCAGTAATTTTTTACTGCCGCTGGAAGAGCGATACTACTGCCCAGCGAGTGGTACTTCCGCCCGGGTGGTACTACCGCGAGGACCCATGGTACTACCGCGCCATCGCGAGCGGGTGGGGGTTTACAGCGGGGCAGGGGAGTTCCAACTCCCCCATACCCATTCACCTCTTTTCCCCACCCCGTCCATCTCTCTCCTACCCAAGAACGGCGCCATAGGACCTCGCCGGATCTCTATCTCCGGCCGCTCTCCTCGCATTCCGACCGGTGGGATCGTTCCCGACCTCGCCCTCTTGCCATGGACCCCGGTATTTCCCCAAGTCCTTCCCTTTTTGTTTCGTTCTTGAGCTTCTAGGTCTTGGGGACATGCTTGTGTAGTTCGTGTGATTTTTTGCTAAATCTTTGCAAGAGAGGATTCTAGGAGATTACTAGTGTAGTAGACATGCTATTTGGAATGACACAATAGTATAGTTTGATCAACGGTAGTACCGATCTATTGTTGCGGTTGTTTCTAGATCCGGATCCATATCCCGATCCGCTGTTCATGTGGCTGTCAAATCTGTGTGGTACTACTGCTCCGGTAGTACCGCACCCTCACCCATGAACTAACCTTGGTGCGGTACTACCACTGCCAGAAGCGGTACTGCCGCTCCAGGCGCGGTACTACCGCTCCAGGCGCGGTACTACCGTGCCACTCCGGCACAGTGCTACTGCGGCTGGAGCCGCTGTAATTTTTGGTTTCGTAAGCATGTCCGGTACTACTGTAGATTTGCAAACTTTGCTGTTTTGTCCTTCCAAATCTCGTGTTTTCTTGTTTCATTTGGTTTTGGCCCTCATCTTTTGCAATAATCCTTCTTGGTTTCTCTCGTATTTGTGTTGTGTGTCATAAGTGGTGGCTCCGGTTCAAATGTCCGTCGTTCGAATCCCAGCCGTGACACGGGCTCGAAGCTCCTACGCAACCAAGATTAGGTTCCAGAGGGCTCCAGTGCCCCCCAACGCAGGACCAAGTCGACCGCAACCAAGACCAAGGAGCCAACAATGGGCATGGATGAGATTCCTCTAGCCGATTTTATCACCTGCAGGAGGATCAACCCCTATGTGAAGCCCCGTGAGAACTTTAGAGGGAATGATCTGTTTTGGACCAAGCAATAGAATCTGATCTTCTTGGATGTGATCAAGGCCAAGCAGAACATCTACATGGACGTGCACTAGATTGACATGGTTCATATGAGGAAGGATAATCACCGAGAATATTTTGGCGAGGCTTTGGAACTGGTGGAGCATTTGGCATTGAGGACTTTGGACCCAGAGATTGTGGCTCGGTTCTTTGTGTCGGTCCACTTCCACACTGATGAGGAATGGACCTTGATGTGGATGACCAATGGGCAAAGGACGACGGCTAAGTGGAAGGAGTTCATGGCGCTGCTGCATTTTCGTGATGAGGGGCTCAATACGCTCGTTGGTGTCCTCCCTCATGCCAACCCTGAGTCAGCCAGCAAGAACAAGCTTAAGCCGTATCTTGTTGAGAAGAAGCTTGGCACTGACAAGAAGACCTGCTGCTGAATCCATTCCTTGACATCATGCACCGGATCTTTCGCAACTCCCTCTTTCCGTTCATTGGTTACAAAGATAAGGTGCATGCTTATATTGTGGACATGATGCTCATTTGTGAGAAGGCGCGTCTCCATCAGACGGAACCACTTGATGTCTCACATATCATGTGGTGTGAGTTGTAGTTTGTTGTGCTCAACCATAAGGTGCCCATCTATGGACCTTACCTGCATCTCTTGATCTCAAAGACTTGGGAGCAACTCTTTCCCAGTGAAGAGTTTGATGCCCCCAACTGGATTCGTCATGAGCCTATCAAGTTGCGCATCAAGAGCAAGTGGGCTAACACCACTACCACGGCTGAGGTTGCTAAGATGGATGTGGATGAGGATGAGCTCGAGAAGGCCGAGGTAGATGAGGACAGTTCTAGTAGCTACTCTCCTTCCTCGCTTGAGCCCACTTGGGCTAAGAAGCTGAAGAACAAGATGAAGACTCTGTTCTGCATGCAGGCTAAGGGACAGTACAGGTCACATGTTGCTCAAAAGGAGAGTCGCCGGCATGACAAGAGGATCTTGAGGATGTTCGGCGAGCAGGTATCAAGCGGGTCCGAGAAGCACATCACCCTAGAGGTTGAATGGATAGCAAAGCAGGGCTACTAGTGGACTGAATTTGGGGAGGAGACTGTAACACCCACGATGCGGCTATATCTCCCACGTGTCGGAGCACGACTTAGAGGCATAACCGCATTGTAGGCATGTCGCAAGAGGGGTAATCTTTACACATCCCATGTACTGAATAAGAAAGAGATACAGGGTTGGCTTAAAATCACCACTTCACCAATACATAAATATAGCATTACATCATCTAGATACAATCAAGGTCCGACTACGGAACCAAATAAAGAAAAACAATCCCTAATGCGAAAGATCCCCGATCGCCCCGACTAGGCTCCACTACTGATCAACTGGAACTGGAACAACATAACGAACACGATCTTCATCGAGCTCCTCCTTAAGCTCGGTTGCGTCACCTGCATGGTATCATCGGCACCTACAAGCTGGTTTTTGGAAGTAATCTATGAGTCACGGGGACTCAGCAATCTCACACCCTCGCGATCAAGACTATTTAAGCTTATGGGTAGGTAAAAGGTATGTGAGGTGGAGTTGCTGCAAGCACTAGCATATATGGTGGTTAACATACGCAAATGAGAGCGATAAGAGAAAGGCAAGGTACGGTCGAGAATCTATGATCAAGAAGTGATCCTGAAACTACTTACGTTCAAGCATAACACAGGAACCATGTTCACTTCCCGGACTCCGCCGAGAAGAGACCATCACGGCTACACACGCGGTTGATGCATTTTAATTAAGTTAAGTGTCAAGTTCTCTACAACCGGACATTAACAAATTCCCATCTACCCATAACCGCGGGCATGGCTTTTGAAAGTTCAAAACCCTGCAAGGGTGTCCCAACTTAGCCCATCGCAAGCTCTCATGGTCAAGGAAGGATATTCCTTCTCCCTGGAAGACCCGATCAAGCTTGGAATCCCGGTTACAAGACATTTCGACAATGATAAAACAAGACCAGCAAAGCCGCCCGGATGTGCCGACAAACTGTGATAGGAGCTGCACATATCTCGTTCTTAGGGCACACCAGATGAGCCAGACGTCGGGTTGGCATAGACCCTAGTTGCCTAGGGGGCACCGGACATCGCTCAGGTTGGACCAACACTTAGAGAAGCACTGGCCCGGGGGGGGGGGGTTAAAATAAAGATGACCCTTGGGTTGGCCGGCCCAAGGGAAAAAAGGCTAGGTGGCAAAAGGTAAAACCAAGGTTGGGCCTTGCTGGAGGAGTTTTATTCAAGGCAAACTGTCAAGGGGTTCCCATTATAACCCAACCGCGTAAGGAACGCAAAATCAAGGAACATAACACCGGTATGACGGAAAGTAGGGCGACAAGAGTGGAACAAAACACCAGGCATAAGGTCGATCCTTCCACCCTTTACCAAGTGTATAGATGCATTAAAGTAGACAAGATATAATAGTGATATCCCAACAATAAACATGTTCCAACAAGGAACAAACTCCAATCTTCACCTGCAACTAGCAACGCTATAAGAGGGGCTGAGCAAAGCGGTAACATAGCCAAACAACAGTTTGCTAGCAAAGGTGGGTTAGAGGCTTGACATGGCAATATGGGAGCCATGATATAGCAAGTGGTAGGTATCGCAACATATGCATAGCAATAGAGCGAGCAACTAGCAAGCAAAGATAGAAGTGATTTCGAGGGTATGGTCATCTTGCCTGCAAAGATCTCCGAGAAGACGAAAGCTTGATCCTTGAAAACGTACTCAACGGGTACCTCGAACACGAACTCGTCTCCCGGCTCTACCGAAAACAAGAACACAAGCAAAGGAAACCACAATCAACCACGGTGCAATGCGCAAGCAACATGATGCAAACCATGGCATGATATGCGGGATGTGATATGCAAAGCATATGCGTGCTCCAGAAGGAAAAGATTGAACCAGGCCTCAACTTGACAAACCAAGAGTGCCACTGGAAAGATGAGTTGATTTCGGTCGAAATCGATATAAAGATCACCGGAATCAGATGCATGGTTTGCAAATGGCAAGCAAAACAATAATGGCACAATCCTGCGATTAACAGCATGATGCCATCTAGAATGCAACAAGAAACTAAGCTACTGCACTCTACCATAGCAACAAAGAACATAGCAGTGATCCACTCAAGATTCTTGACAAAAGATGAACACTGAGCTATGGCTAAATCACACAATAGCAGGTTCAAACAAGCATGGGAAAAGTGCAAAAGATATCAGGTTCACAGACTTAGTGAAATTAACATGTCAGGATTTAACATCAGGAAGCAAAGTTTAGAGCAAGATAACAACAAGCTACAGGACCATATCATGGAAAATCAAGGCATGGCATGAAAGTACTCAAACCATATAACAAAAGTCCCTTACTGACCATAACCCAAAAACGATCATAAGATATGATGGCACCCATGTAAACATAGCAAGTTTGGTTAACAGATTCAGACTTAGCAGAAAAACTGGACCATGGCAAAACAGAATTACATAGGCATGTTTACGAGCTCGATGCACTCACCACAAAGCATTGCATGACAAATTAAGCATACACCCAGCAAGAAGACATGACCAATAAGCTAACCATGGCAAGAACCAGCTCATAGCATGCAAGGGTAAACTACAACAACCTCGGCAAAATTGATTAACACGTAAACAATCTGCCAGGAACATTTTATAGCAAAAGTAGAGCAAGATTGAGTCATGCTAGGTTGCTCCATAATTGCAAACAAAGACATGGATGAATAGAGCACAACAATATCTCAGAATCATCCTTACTGAACATGCTCAAAAGAGGCATGGATCACTCTGTAGCAACATGAATACATGGCATAAAAATAACATCAGGGAAATGACTTAGAAGAATTCTAAGTCCCTGAAATCAGCAACATCACGAGAGCTACTTTGCATAATTGTACTAGTCACCACAAAGATCACAAAAATACATGGCATACACCCTTGTAAAGATGGCATGGTATATAACAAAACACATGTAGAGCTCATAGGCATATGCAGCACACAAAAATCATGGCAAAAATGACAAATGCTCATAAACTGATAAGAATTAGGAACTAACATTACATAGCACTCCTGCAAAAGCATTTAGGGCATGAAGATGAACTCAAATGAACATGGTGCAATGGAATGAAATGAAGAGGACAACCAGATGAACAATTTGATATGCTACATGCCCAAAACGGAGCTACGGATGCAAAGTTATGGCATGATGAACATAGGCACAAAATTTAGGGGAAAAGGACTTGAACGAAAATATACCATCCGGATCTCAGATCTAGGGTTTGTGCATGCGGTACGAAGTTTGCCGGAGCTCGTCGCTGGACTTGAAGGGGAAGAAGAGGACAACGGCCGGAGGTGAGGGAGAGGGCGCCGGAGCTCGAGGAGGCGCGGGCAGCGGAGGACCTCGGCGACGCCAGCGGAGGCACTCTGCGGCAATCGCGCGGCGGAGCCGGCAAGGTGGCGGTGGCCGGTGCGGGTGAGGGGCGGTGGCCGGTGCGGGCGAAGGGCGGCGGCGCGCGCAGTGGCACGGCGGCGGAGCGAGGCGAGCGCTCGGGGCGGTGGCGCGGGTGCTCGGGCCCGGGCGGGCCTGTCGTGGGCTCTCGGGCCCGCGCGGCTGCGGGGAAGCCGGTGAGGATAGGTGGCGACGTGGGAGTGGAGGGAAGAGGCGGCAGAGCTGATGTGGCGGCCTCTAATTGGCCGGAGTGAGGTGGCTGCTGGGCGGCGGACGCGTCCGGCGGCGGAGTGGACATGTCCGGTGGCGCGCGGAGGAGGAGGTTAGGGTTTCATCTAAGCGAAAAAATCCGGGAGGCACACATATATATAGGTAGAGGGAGCTAGGTGTAATGCCCTCAATGCGGCTATATCTCCCACGTGTCGAAGCACGACTTAGAGGCATAGCCGCATTGAAAGCAATGTCGCAAGTAAGGTAATCTTCACAACATCCCATGTAATACATAATAAGGGGAAAGGAACATAGTTGGCTTACACTCGCCACGTCACACAAAGTACATAAATAGCATTACATCATCCAATACAATCATGGTCCGTCTACGGTACCAAAATAAAAGATCAACCCCAACAAGTGACATGGCCCCGATCGCCCCAACTGGGCACCACTACTGATCATAAGGGAAAGACACATAGGAACGGCGGGAGGCTTCATCGAACTCCCACTTGAGCTCAAGCGCGTCATCTGGAATGGAGTCATCAGGCCCTGCATCTGGTTTGGAAGTAATCTGTGAGCCACAGGGACTCAGCAATCTCGCACCCTCGCGATCAAGACAATATAAGCTTATAGGTAAGGCAAGGTAATATGTGGAGCTACAGCAAGCGACTAGCATATATGGTGGCTGACCTGTTCGCAAATGAGAGCGAGAAGAGAAGGCAAAGCACGAACGAAGAACTAGAGAATAACCTGCGCAAACATTACTCCAACACCGTGTTCACTTCCCAGACTCTGCCGAGAAGAGACCATCACGGTAACACACACAGTTGATTCATTTTAATTAAGTTAAGGTTCAAGTTATCTACAACCGGACATTAACAAATTCCCATCTGCCCATAACCGCGGGCACGGCTTTCGAAAGTTCAAATCCCTGCAGGGGAGTCCCAACTTAGCCCATGACAAGCTCTCACAGTCAAACGAAGGATATTCCATCTAGCGGGAAGACCTGATCAGACTCGGAATCCTGGTTACAAGACATTTCGACAAGGTAAAACTAAACCAGCAACACCACCCAGATGTGCCGACAAACCCCGATAGGAGCTGCACATATCTCGTTCTCAGGGCACACCGGATGAGCAAGACGTCGGGTAGGCTAGCCCAGAGTTGCCCCTTGTAGCCCCGGACATCGCTTGGTTGGACCAACACTTAGAGAAGCACTGGCCCTGGGGGGTTAAAATAAAGATGACCCTTGAGTCCGTGAAACCCAAGGGAAAAAGGCTAGGTGGCAAATGGTAAAACCAATGTTGGGCATTGCTGGAGGAGTTTTATTCAAGACGAACTGTCAAGGGGTTCCCATTATCACCCAACCGCGTAAGGAACGCAAAATCCAGGAACATAACACCGATATGACAAAAACTAGGGCGGTAAGAGTGGAACAAAACACTAGGCGAGAGGACGAGCCTTCCACCCTTTACCAAGTATATAGATGCATTAAGATAAACAATATAATATAGTGATACCCCAACAAAAAATAATGTTCCAACAAGGAACGATCTCCAATCTTCACCTGCAACTAGCAACGCTATAAGAGGGGCTGAGCAAAGCGGTAACATAGCCAATCAAGGGTTTGCTAGGACATGGTGGGTTAGAGGTTTGACATGGCAATTTGGGAGGCATGATAAGCAAGTGGTAGGCATCGTAGCATAGGCATAGTAAAAGAGCGAGCATCTACCAAAGTAAAGATAGAAGTGATTTCGAGGGTAAGATCATCTTGCCTGCAAAGTTGTCAGAGTTGACTGGATCCTCGAAAGCAAACTCAACGGGCTCCTCGTTAGCGAACTCGTCTCCCAGCTCTATCCAAACAAGGCAAACAAGAAAAAGGAACACAATCAACCACGTGCAAAGCTCAAACAACATGATGCAAACATGGTATGCTAATGCGGGATGTGATATGTGATGCATATGCAAGATCTGACAAGGAATGATTGAACCTGGCCTCAACATGGAAATCCAAGTGTTCCACTGGAAAGATGAGGTGATTTTGGTTGAAATCGATATGAAGAACGCCGGAATCGGAGACACGGTTTGGAAATGGCAAGCAATTCAAATATGGCTCCGGTCTGTGATAAACATCAAGTAGCCATCTAAATGCGACAAGATAATTATGCTACAACACTCAAACATGGCAAAAAAATACGTGGCAGGGATCCAATAATGATGCTTGACAAAAGATGAACACTGAGCTACGGCCAATTCATCCACTAATAGGTTCACACAAGCATGGGAAAAGTGCAATAGGTAAACAGGTTTCAGACATAGTGAAATTAACACAAGCCTTCAATTTCAGATCAGGTAGCACACTTTGAAGCATGAAAACTAGATGTTATAGGAACTTAACATAGCAAAGCAAGGCATGGCATGGAGCTACTCAAAGAGCTTAACAAAAGTTCCTTAGTGACCTTGAGCCAAAATAGATCAGAAAAATACAATTGCAAGCATGTGAACATGGCAAAAACATAATCAGATCACAGACTTGGAGAAAAACTGGAGCATGCAAATCAGATATCAAGTAGGCATGTTTACGAGCTCGATGCACTCACTACAGAGCAAGGCATGACAATCTAAGAATACACCCATAAAAAATACACATTATACAAGCTAGACAGGGCAAGAACAACAACATAGCATGCACGGATCAACAACAACATCCTCGGCAAAATCGCTAACAAGTAGACAATCTGCCTAGATTCACGAAATAGCAAAAGTAGAGCTCGATTGACTCGAGCTAGGGTGCTCCATAGTTGCAAAAAAAGACATGGATGGATATAGCACTACAATATTAACAAATCATCCTTACTGATCATCCTCAAAAGAGGCATGGATCACTAGGAAAGAACATGAACATATGGCATATTGATAAAAACAGATCAAGGACTTGGTGAAATTGCTAAGTCCCTGAAATCAACATTAACGAATACACCACTTTGCAAGCTTGTGCTAGTCAACACACATATCTCAAAAATACATGGATAGCACCTCTGTAAAGATGGCAAATCATGTAACAAAACACATGTAGAGCTCAGGGGCATATCATGCACACAATAATCATGGCAAAAATGACAAAAAGCTAAATGGTCCAGCAGATCTGACAATTAACTCAAATAGCTCTCTTCCAACAGCATTTCGGGCATCAAGATGAGCTCAAATGAAAATGATGCACTGAGATGAAATGATGTGCTCTCTGAGACGAACATTTTGATATGCTACACGCGCAAAATAGAGCTACGGTTGCAGAGTTACGATGCGATGAACATTGCAAAATAATACGGAGAGAGGGGAGGAGGTCAACCCAGATCTAGGGTTTGCACGCGCCCCGAGGTCAGATCCGAGCTCACCGGAGTCTTGCCGGCGTCGATGGATGTGCGGCGGACGGAGTGGAGGGAGGAAGAGGAGGCTGGCCGGCTTGGGGGTTGCCGGAGCGGCGGAGACGGGCGCGGGCACCGGAGTGGCCGCGGGAGGCGCCGGCGATGGCCGCGGCGGCTTGGTGCGGCGCCGGCCGGAGGAGGCGCCGGAGCTCGGCCGGAGCTCGGGCGGCGAACGGCGCGCGGCGTCGGGGCGCGCCGGAGTTGAGGAAGGCGGCGGCGGGGCGTGGAAGGAGGCGGCGTGGGCGGCTCGGGCCGCGGGGGCTCGCAGCGGGCCGCGCGGGCCGGTGTGGCTGCGGGTGGCGGCGCGCCACGTGGCAGCCCCCGGTTGGCTGCGGGCGGCAGCAGAGACGTGTCCGTTTAGGCGGCGGACATGTCCGGCGGCGGCGGGGCGATTTTTAGGGTTTGGGGACGAAGGAGATCCGGAATTTCGGAGGGGGGTCTTTAAATAGGATTAGGAGGAGCTAGGAGTGTCCAAATGAGGTGCGGTTTTCGGCCACGCGATCGTGATCGAACGCTCTAGATGATGGACAGGGTTTTGGTGGGTTTTGGGCCAAATTTGAAGGGTGTTGGGCTGCAACACACACGAGGCCTTCTCGGTCCCTCGGTTAACCGTTGGAGCATCAAACGAAGTCTAAATGGTACGAAACTTGACAGTCGGTCTACCGGTAGTAAACCAAGGCCGCTTGGCAAGTCTCGGTCCAAACCGGTAATGTTTAACCCCCACACACGAAAAGAAGGTAGAAATGACCACCGAAGGAGATAGGAGTGCCGGAATGCAAAACGGACAACGGGGAAAAAGCTCGGATGCATGAGACGAACACGTATGGAAATGCAATGCACATGATGACATGATATGAGATGCATGACAACGACAACAACACACGGAGACAAAAACCCGAACCCGAGGAAATAAAATAACTTAGCGCCGGAAATGGCAAGAGTTGGAGTACATATTAGGTAAATTACATCCGGGGTGTTACAACACTCCACCACTACGAAAGGATCTCGTCCCGAGATCTAGGACTGGAAGAACGCAGGGTACTCAGAACGGAGGTGATCCTCGCGTTCCCAGGTGGCTTCACGGTCGGAATGGTGTGACCACTTGACTTTGAGGAATTTGATTGACTTATTGCGAGTCTTGCATTCAGTCTCTTCAAGAATAGCCACGGGGTGCTCACGATAAGAGAGATCTTCTTGGAGATCAATGTCTTCGAAGTTGACGGTGCGGTCAGGAGTCTTGAAGCACTTGCGGAGCTGAGAGACATGGAACACGTCATGCACATTTGCAAAGTTGGAAGGAAGCTCGAGTTGATAGGCGAGATCGCCTCTCTTGCTGACGATTTTGAAAGGACCCACGTATCTAGGGGCAAGCTTCCCTTTGATACCGAAGCGACGAGTACCTTTCATTGGAGAGACGCGGAGGTAAACGTGATCTCCGATCTCGAAAGCCAAATCTCGGTGCTTACTATCATAGTAGCTCTTCTAGCGCGATTGCGCTGCTTTGAGGTTATCTCGAATGACTTTGCACATCTCCTCTGCCTCTGCGATTAAGTCATTTCCCAGAAGTTGACGTTCACCGGTTTCAGACCAGTTGAGTGGAGTACGGCACTTCCTGCCATACAAAATTTTGAATGGGGCCTTGCCCGAACTAGCTTGAAAACTATAGTTGTAGGAGAATTCAGCATATGGAAGACAATCCTCCCACTTCATACCGAAGGAGATCACACAAGCCCTGAGCATATCTTCAAGAATCTGATTGACACGCTCGACTTGACCGCTAGTTTGAGGATGGAAAACTGTGCTGAAGCGGATGTTGGTGCCCATGGCCTTCTGAAAAGACTCCCAAAACTTGGAGGTAAAGATGCTGCCACGGTCTGAAGAGATCACCTATGGAATACCGTGCAGCGAGACAATCCGAGAGGTATAGAGCTCCGCCAATTGAGCTGCAGTGATAGACACTTTGATAGGCAGAAAGTGAGCCACTTTAGTGAGTTTGTCGATGACAACGAATTTAGCATCATTGCCATGCTTGGACTTTGGAAACCCAGTCACGAAGTCCATCTCAGTGTGGTCAAACTTCCATTCTGGAATGACAAGAGGTTGGAGGAGACCCGCTGGCCTTTGGTGCTCTGCCTTCACTCTTCTGCAGACATCACATTCATTCACGAACTTAGCAATCTCTCGCTTCATTCGAGTCCACCAATAAGCCTGCTTGAGGTCCTGTTACATCTTCGTGCTCCCAGGCTGGATGGAGAGGAGCAAATTGTGAGGCTCGTTCATGACCACTTTACGAAGGTCACATTTAGGCACGACAATACAATCCTCGAAGAAGAGAGTATCCTTGTCATCAAGGCGATAGCACTTGTACTTGGGTTGGCTCTTGGCAATCCCAATCTTCACCTTCTTTACCATAGCATCAAGAAGTTGAGCCTCGCGAATCTGATCTTCCAAAGTATGAGAGGCTTGAAGGTTGGCGAGGAAACCTTGAAGAACAACTTGCAGATTGAGTTTGCGGAAAGCTTCACAAAGCTCGGGTTGGTAAGGCTTGAGAATCAGACTGCTGCAGTAAGCCTTCCTGCTCAAAGCATCAGCAATCACATTGGCCTTGCCTGGAGTATACTCGATACTCGGATTATACTCTTGAATCATTTCAACCCATCGAGTCTGTCTGAGGTTGAGATTAGGCTGAGTGAAGATGTACTTGAGACTCTTGTGGTCAGTGAAAATGTCCACTTTTCTTCCCAATAAGAGATGTCTCCAAGTCAAAAGAGCATGCACAGCTACCGCCAACTCCAGGTCATGAGGGGGTTAGTTCTTCTCATTGGGCTTCAACTGGCGAGAGGTATAAGCCACAACTTTCTTCTCTTGCATCAACACTGCACCAAGACCTTGGAGAGAGGCATCGCAGAAGACCTCGAACGGTTTGGATTCATCAGGAGGAGTCAGAACTGGAGCAGTGACCAATTTCTCTTTCAAAGTGTTGAAAGCGATGTCACATTCCGGAGACCAAACGTACTTGACGTGCTTCTGGAGAAGGTTTGAAAGAGGCTTCGCAATCTTAGAAAAGTTCTCCACGAAACTTCGACACTAGCTTGCGATACCGAGGAAGCTATGGAGTTGCTTCACGTTCTGAGGTGGTTCCAATTCACAATTGCAGACACCTTCTCAGGATTCACTGCAATGCCCTTGGCAGAGATGATACGCCCAAGATAAAGAACCTCATCGAGCCAAAACTCGCACTTTGAGAACTTGGCGTATAACTGATGTTCCCTGAGCTTATCGAGCACCAAACGCAAGTGCTTGGCATGATCTTCCTTGTTCTTCGAAAAGACCAGAATGTCGCTGAGATAGACCAAAACGAAGTCATTTGTGTAGGCGTTGAAGATGAAGTTCATCATGCGAGAGAAAGTCGGAGGAGTGTTGATGAGGTCAAAAGACATGACAGTGTATTCATCTGAACCATAGCTTGTTCTAAAAGCCGTCTTGGGAATATCTTGCTCACGGATTCGGATCTGGTGATAACCCATACGGAGATCAAGCTTGGAGAATACTTGGGCACCTTTGAGTTGTTCGAACAGCTCGTTGATGTTGGGAAGTGGGTATTTGTTCTTGATAGTCTTCTTGTTCAATGGACGGTAGTCAACACAAAGTCGGTCCGTTCGATCCTTCTTCTTCACAAAAAAGAACTCCACAACCCCACGGAGAAGAACTAGGTCGGATGAGACCCATTCGCTCTTGAATATCGAGTTGCTTCTTCAGCTCCTTCAACTCTTCAGGTCCGAGCTTGTAAGGACGCTTCCAAACCGGTTCGGTGCCAGGCTCAAGATCGATGACGAATTCAACTGGCCGGTGCGGAGGCATTCCTGGAAGCTCTTCTGGAAAGACGTCTTGATATTCGCAAACGACTGGAATTTGCGAGATGGCATCCAGTTCACCCTTCTCATTGAGAGAAAATAGACGGATGGTATCATCACGAGCGGCAAAGACAATTACATCCTCAGACGAATGAGTCAATTGAATCTTCCTGGCAGCACAATCAAGCTGAGCCTTGTGCTTAGAAAGCCAATCCATTCTGAGAATAAGATCAATATCCGAGTTACCAAGGACCATTGGAGAAGAAAGAAACTTGTAATCGCCCAGCGTGATAGTAACATCAGGAGCCAACATTTTGGTGTTCATGAACAAACCCGGAGAAGAAACCGCTATCGGCTTAGGCAAATCAATAGTATGCACATCATGCATGGATGCAAAAGGCTTCGATAAAAATGATAAAGATGCACCAATATCAAAAAGAACTCTTGCGGGAATGTCATTAATAGGAAGGTTACCCATAATCACATCTGGCGAGTCCTCTGCCTGAGCTGCGTTCAACAAGTTGACCTTGGCGGACTTGGGGTTATGCTTGACCATAGCTAAACTTGCCGATCTCACAGGAGGAGGAGGAGGGAGACGCCTCTGATTGAAGCATTTGTTGGCATAGTGACCCTTCTGTTGGCACTTGTTGCACGTGACCTCTGAAAGCGGACGGTGGAACGGAGCACTCGATCTTGGAGCTTGAGACGAAGTCTTGTTCTGAAAGCCGGGGTTGGGGGGGGGGGAAGATCCACTGCCACCTTTGCTCTTCTGTTGAAAAGGCTGACGGAACGGAGGAGGAGGAGGAAGCCAATACTTCTGATGCTTAGCCACTTGAGTAGAGGAAGAAGGAGTAGCATCTCTCACTCACTTCTTGGAAGCATCACACTTCCGTTGAGCAGCCTCTTGCTTCAATGCCATGTTGTAGAACTCATCATACCTCCTGGGCTCAAAGAGAACGAGAGCTAGCTGGATTTCTTCTCTGAGACCACCCCTGAA
Source organism: Triticum urartu (assembly GCF_003073215.2). Taxonomy (NCBI): domain Eukaryota; kingdom Viridiplantae; phylum Streptophyta; class Magnoliopsida; order Poales; family Poaceae; genus Triticum; species Triticum urartu. The sequence continues at coordinate 483,802,191 of NC_053025.1, forward strand.
CTGGTATATCATGCTCTTCTCGTCAGGGACGTCCTGCTTAGCAAAGCAGGTGAGCTTCTGAAACAACTTGTTGTAGTCATAGACAGACATAGAGCCTTGCTTCAGGTTGCGGAATTCCTCACGCTTGCTATCAACCACGCTCTGAGGAATATGATGAGCTCGGAAATCTTGACGGAATTCATCCCAAGTGATAACACGTCCACCTCTGGAATCCTTGTACTGCTGGAACCATTCTGTAGCTTGATCTTTGAGTTGGAAGGAAGCGAACTTGACAAAGTCCTCAGGCCTGACCTTACTGCACTCGAAATTCTTGCACAAGTCCACGAGCCAATCGTCAGCATCAGTTGCCTCAACACAATTGCTGAAAGTCTTTGGCTGGTTAGCAAGGAACTGGTTGAGTGTAGCAAAGCGATTCTGGTTGTTTCCCTGGTTGCCTTGGTTGCCTTGGTTCGCTTGGTTGCGCACTTGAAGAATTTGCATGATCAACTGCGTGTTTGCATTGGTTGCGGCCATCACAACTTGCCATGCCTCCAGAGGAGGAGGTGGTGGTGGCGGATCAGGATTCGGAGTCGTGCGCATTGGAGGAGCCATCCTGAACAGGTTGACATCCATTAGCACATTGATAGACAAAATTGAAGCTGAATCTAACGGGATGAAATTGCAACATATAGTCTTCACATCCGAACAAAATGAACGAATGCATTCCACTTGAAATGGTCACATATCCATAAATTGAGAAGCCACTTAGAATTTAAGTAGAGGAATAAATCAATAAGGTACGGAGTAAGAACGAATACTCGGTAAAGATCACCCAATCTCGAACCAAATATCCGTGGAAGAAGAACTAGAGCTACAAGAATTCCCACCTATGAAACTCCCGAACCATTCCGGTTATGCAATCAGGTGTTGGGGATACAGGGGAAGCATAATATCTCACCCAAATCTAGCAAATCCAATATCCAGTTGTATCCATCCTTCAACACATAACCGAGAAAGCTTCGGAAACCATCTACCTCAACCTTCGAAAAGCATCTTTTATACAAGTTATGGCAATACTCCCGAACTCCTGCCCCAGTACTGGGTGGCGTCGAGGTTATCTCGCCAACAACTGCATAAGAGAGATTTTCGATGTCGGCGTACTAAACTCAGGTATTCCAGAACTGCAACGATAAAATTGTGACAACAACACCTCGGAGCTCAACTCCCCCGGACACTGCCACAACCCCTAAATGACAGGAGGCACCAAGAACAATGTTCTCGTCACAAATCCATCGGAACGAATCCAAGATACCCGCGTGATCCTAAATTTTTTTAGTGAAATTTGAGAAGAGAAGAGTCAAAACTCTACGTCAGGATGCCTCACCAGAGCGGTGAAGGGACTGGGGAGTAAAAAGAATTCCTAAACTCTCCGATATATAATTCCTAAAAGACTCAAAACATTTTTATAGACTCAACTCGGCTGCTAGTTCGATCAAGAAATGGGGCTCCTAAGGTCGGGGAAGGCTCTGATACCAACTTGTAACGCCCTCGATGCGGCTATATCTCCCACGTGTCGAAGCACGAATTAGAGGCATAACCACATTGAAAGCAATGTCGCAAGTAAGGTAATCTTCACAACATCCCATGTAATACATAATAAGGGGAAAGGAACATAGTTGGCTTACACTCGCCACGTCACACAAAGTACATAAATAGCATTACATCAACCAATACAATCATGGTCCGTCTACGGTACCAAAATAAAAGATCAACCCCGACAAGCGACATGGCCCCGATCGCCCCAACTGGGCACCACTACTGATCATCAAGGAAAGACACATAGGAACGACGGGAGGCTTCATCGAACTCCCACTTGAGCTCAAGCGCGTCATCTGGAATGGAGTCATCGGGCCCTGCATCTGGTTTGGAAGTAATCTGTGAGCCACGGGGACTCAGCAATCTTGCACCCTCGCGATCAAGACCATGTTCACTTCCCGGACTCCGCCGAGAAGAGACCATCACGGTAACACACACAGTTGATTCATTTTAATTAAGTTAAGGTTCAAGTTATCTACAACCGGACATTAACAAATTCCCATCTTCCCATAACCGCGGGCATGGCTTTCGAAAGTTCAAATACTTGCAGGCGAGTCCCAACTTAGCCCATGACAAGCTCTCACGGTCAATGAAGGATATTCCTTCTAGCGGGAAGACCCGATCAGACTCGGAATCCCGGTTACAAGACATTTCGACAAGGTAAAACTAAACCAGCAACACCACCCAGATGTGCCGACAAATCCCGATAGGGGCTGCACATATCTCGTTCTTATGGCACACCGGATGAGCAAGACGTCGGGTAGGCCAGCCCAGAGTTGCCCCTGGTAGCACCGGACATCGCTCGGTTGGACCAACACTTAGAGAAGCACTGGCCCGGGGGGGGTTAAAATAAATATGACCCTTGAGTCCGCGAAACCCAAGGGAAAAAGGCTAGGTGGCAAATGGTAAAACCAATGCTGGGCATTGCTGGAGGAGTTTTATTCAAGACGAACTGTCAAGGGGTTCCCATTATCACCCAACCGCGTAAGGAACGCAAAATCCGGGAACATAACACCGATATGACGAAAACTAGGGCGGCAAGAGTGGAACAAAACACTAGGCGAGAGGCCGAGCCTTCCACCCTTTACCAAGTATATAGATGCATTAAGATAAACAATATAATATAGTGATATCCCAACAAAAAATAATGTTCCAACAAGGAACGATCTCCAATCTTCACCTGCAACTAGCAACGCTATAAGAGGGGCTGAGCAAAGCGGTAACATAGCCAATCAATGTTTTGCTAGGACATGGTGGGTTAGAGGTTTGACATGGCAATTTGGGAGGCATGATAAGCAAGTGGTAGGCATCGTAGCATAGGCATAGTAAAAGAGCGAGCATCTAGCAAAGCAAAGATAGAAGTGATTTCGAGGGTATGATCATCTTGCCTGCAAAGTTGTCAAAGTTGACTGGATCCTCGAAAGCAAACTCAACGGGCGCCTCGTTAGCGAACTCGTCTCCCGGCTCTATCCAAACAAGGCAAACAAGCAAAAGGAACACAATGAACCACGTGCAAAGCTCAAACAACATGATGCAAACATGGTATGCTAATGCGGGATGCGATATGTGATGCATATGCAAGATCTGACAAGGAATGATTGAACCTGGCCTCAACATGGAAATCCAAGTGTGCCACTGGAAAGATGAGGTGATTTCGGTTGAAATCGATATAAAGAACGCCGGAATCGGAGACACGGTTTGGAAATGGCAAGCAATTCAAATATGGCTCCGGTCTGCGATAAACATCAAGTAGCCATCTAAATGCAACAAGATAATTATGCTACAGCACTCAAACATGGCAAAAAAATACGTGGCAGGGATCCACTCATGATGATTGACAAAAGATGAACACTGAGCTACGGCCAATTCATCCATTAACAGGTTCAAACAAGCATGGCAAAAGTGCAATTGGTAAACAGGTTTCAGACTTTGAGAAATTAACACAAGCCTGGAATTTCAGATCAGGTAGCACACTTCGAAGCATGAAAACTAGATGTTACAGGAACTTAACATGGCAAAGCAAGGAATAGCATGGATCTACTCAAAGAGCTTAACAAAAGTCCCTTAGTGACCTTGAGCGAAAATGGATCATAAAATACAATTGCAAGCATGTGAACATGGCAAAAACATAATCAGATCACAGACTTAGAGAAAAACTGGAGCATGCAAATCAGATATCAAGTAGGCATGTTTACGAGCTCGATGCACTCACTACAGAGCAAGGCATGACAATCTAAGCATACACCCATAAAGAATACACATTATAAAAGCTAGACAGGGCAAGAACAACAACATAGCACGCACGGATCAACAACAACATCCTCGGCAAAATCGCTAACAAGTAGACAATCTGCCCAGATTCACGAAATAGCAAAAGTAGAGCTCGATTGACTCGAGCTAGGGTGCTCCATGGTTGCAAACAAAGACATGTATGGATATAGCACTACAAGATTAACAAATCATCCTTACTGATCATCCTCAAAAGAGGCACGGATCACTAGGAAAGAACATGAACATATGGCATATTGATCATGAACATATGGCACCTGAAATCAGCATTAACGAATGCACCACTTTGCAAGCTTGTGCTAGTCAACACACATATCAAAAAAATACATGGATAGCACCTCTGTAAAGATGGAAAATCATGTAACAAAACAAATGTAGAGCTCAGGGGCATATCATGCACACAATAATCATGGCAAAAATGACAAAAAGCTAAATGGTGCTGCAGATCTGACAATTAACTCAAATAGCTTTCTTCCAACAGCATTTCGGGCATCAAGATGAGCTCAAATGAAAATGATGCAATGAGACGAAATGATGTGCTCTCTGAGAGGAACATTTTGATATGCTACACGCGTAAAACGGAGCTACGGTTGCAGAGTTACGATGCGATGAACATTGCAAAATAATACGGAGAGAGGGGAGGAGGTCAACCCAGATCTAGGGTTTGCACGCGCCCCGAGGTCGGATCCGAGCTCGCCGGAGTCTTGCCGGCGTCGATGGCAGTGCGGCGGCCGGAGTAGAGGGAGGAAGAGGAGGCCGGTCGGCTTGGGGGTTGCCGGAGCGGCGGAGACGGGCGCGGGCACCGGAGTGGCCGCGTGCGGCGCCGGCGATGGTCGCGGCGGCTTGGTGCAGCACTGGCCGGAGGAGGCGCCGGAGCTCGGCCAGAGCTCGGGAGGCGAACGGCGCGCGGCGGCGGGGTGCGCCGGAGTTGAGGAAGGCGGCGGCGGGGCCAGGAAGGAGGCCGCGCGGGCCGGTGTGGCTGCGGGTGGCGGCGCGCCATGTGGCGGCCCCCGGTTGGCTGCGGGCGGCAGCGGAGACGTGTCCGTTTAGGCGGCGGACATGTCCGGCGGCGGCGGGGCGATTTTTAGGGTTTGGGGACGAAGGAGATCCGGAATTTCGGAGGGGGGGGGTCTTTAAATAGGCATAGGACGAGCTAGGAGTGTCCAAATGAGGTGCGGTTTTCGGCCACGCGATCGTGATCGAATGCTCTAGATTATGGAGAGGGTTTTGGTGGGTTTTGGACCGAATTGGAAGGGTGTTGGGCTGCAACACACACGAGGCCTTCTCGGTCCCTCGGTTAACCGTTGGAGTATCAAACGAAGTCCAAATGGTACGAAACTTGACAGGCGGTCTACCGGTAGTAAACCAAGGCCGCTTGGCAAGTATCGGTCCAAACCGGAAATGTTTAACCCCCACACACGAAAATAAGGTAGAAATGACCACCAGAGGAGATAGGAGCACCGGAATGCAAAACGGACAACGGGGAAAAAGCTCGGATGCATGAGACGAACACGTATGCAAATGCAATGCACATGATGACATGATATGAGATGCATGACAACGACAACAACACACGGAGACAAAAATCCGATCCCGAGGAAATAAAATAACTTAGCGCCAGAAATGGAAAGAGTTGGAGTACATATTAGGTAAATTACATCGGTGGTGTTACACTAGGAGACTCCAAATTGAGCACAGTTTTCGGCCACGCAATCATGATTGAACGACCGAGAGGATGGATGGGTTTTGGGCCACTTTGGAAGGGTGTTGGGCTGCAACACACGTGAGGCCTATACGATTCCTCGGTTAACCGTTGGAGCATCAAATGAAGTCCAAATGGCACGAAACTTGATAGGCAGTCTACCGGTAGTATACCAAGGCCACTTCGCAAGTCTCGGTCCAATCCGAGAACGTTTAACACTCGCACACGAAAAGAAGCAAAAGAGGACGCCAGAGGACATAGGAGCGCCGGATTGCAAAACGGACAATGGGGAAAATGCTCGGATGCATGAGACGAACATGTATGCAAATGCGATGCACATGATGACATGATATGAAATGCATGACACACAAACAAATGACAAGGCAACAATAACGAATAACTGGAAGACAAGGCAACTGGAAGACACCTGGCCTCAACTTGTCAAACCAAGAGTGCCACTGGAAATATGAGTTGATTTCGGTCGAAATCGATATAAAGATCACCGGAATCGGATGCACGGTTTGCAAATGGCAAGCAAAACAATAATGGCACAATCCTGCGATTAACAGCATGATGCCATCTAGAATGCAACAAGAAACTAAGCTACTGCACTCTACCATAGCAACAAAGAACATAGCAGTGATCCACTCAAGATTCTTGACAAAAGATGAACACTGAGCTATGGCTAAATCACACAATAGCAGGTTCAAACAAGCATGGCAAAAGTGCAAAAGATATCAGGTTCACAGACTTAGTGAAATTAACAACATGCCAGGATTTAACATCAGGAAGCAATGTTTAGAGCAAGATAACAACAAGCTACAGGAACATATCATGGAAAAGCCAAGCATGGCATGAAAGTACTCAAAGCATATAACAAAAGTCCCTTACTGACCATAAGCCAAAAAGGATCATAAGATATGATGGCACCCATGTCAACATAGCAAGTTTCGTTAACAGATTCAGACTTAGCAGAAAAACTGGACCATGGCAAAACAGAATTACATATGCATGTTTACGAGCTCGATGCACTCACCACAAAGCATTGCATGACAAACTAAGCATACACCCAGCAAGAAGACATGGCCAATAAGCTAACCATGGCAAGAACCAACTCATAGCATGCAAGGGTAAACTACAACAACCTCGGCAAAATTGATTAACACGTAAACAATCTGCCAGGAACATTTTATAGCAAAAGTAGAGCAAGATTGAGTCATGCTAGGTTGCTCCATAATTGCAAACAAAGACATGGATGAATAGAGCACAACAATATCTCAAAATCATCCTTACTGAACATGCTCAAAAGAGGCATGGATCACTCTGTAGCAACATGAATACATGGCATAAAAATAACATCAGGGAAATGACTTAGAAGAATTCTAAGTCCCTGAAATCAGCAACATCACGAGAGCTACTTTGCATACTTGTACTAGTCACCACAAAGATCACAAAAATAAAGGCATACACCCTTGTAAAGATGGCATGGCATATAACAAAACACATGTAGAGCTCATAGGCATATGCAGCACACAAAAATCATGGCAAAAATGACAAATGCTCATAAACTGATAAGAATTAGGAACTAACATTACATAGCACTCCTGCAACAGTATTTAGGGCATCAAGATGAACTCAAATTAACATGGTGCAATGGAATCAAATGAAGAGGACAACCAGACGAACAATTTGATATGCTACACGCCCAAAACGGAGCTACGGATGCAAAGTTATGGCATGATGAACATGGGCACAAAATATTAGGGGAAAAGGACTTAAACGAAAATATACCATCCGTATCTCAGATCTAGGGTTCGTGCACGCAGTACGAAGTTTGCCAGAGCTCGTCGCCGGACCTGACGGGGAAGAAGAGGACAGCGGCCGGAGGTGAGGGAGAGGGCGCCGGAGCTCAAGGAGGCGCGGGCGGCGGAGGAGCTCAGCGACGCCGGTGGAGGCACTCTGCGGCCGGTGCGCGACGGAGCCGGCGAGGTGGCGGTGGCCAGTGCGGGCGAGGGGCAGTGGCCGATGCGGGCGAATGGAGGGGGCGCATGAAGTGGCACAGCGACGGAGCGGGGCGAGCGCTCAGGGCGGCGGCGCGGGTGCTCGGGCCCGGGCGGGCCTGCCGTGGGCTCGCGCGGCTGTGGGGAAGCCGGCGAGGACAGGTGGCAGCGTGCGAGTGGAGGGAAGAGGCGGCAGAGCTGATGTGGGTGCCTCTGATTGGCCGGAGTGAGGTGGCTGCTGGGCGGCGGACGCGTCCGGCGACGGAGTGGACATGTCCGGTTGCACGCGGAGGAGGAGGTTAGGGTTTCATCTGCGCGAAAAAATCCAGGAGGCACACATATATATAGGTAGGGGGAGCTAGGAGTCTCCAAATTGAGCACGATTTTCGGCCACGCGATCGTGATCGAATGACCGAGAGGATGGAGGGGTTTTGGATGGGTGTTGAGCCACTTTGGAAGGGTGTTGGGCTGCAACACACATGAGGCCTAGACGGTTCCTCGGTTAACCGTTGGAGTATCAAACGAAGTCCAAATGGCACGAAACTTGACAGGCGGTCTACCGATAGTATACCAAGGCCACTTGGCAAGTCTTTGTCCAATCCAAGAACGTTTAACACTCGCACACAAAAAGAAGCAAAAGAGGACGCCGGAGGACATAGGAGCGCCGGATTGCAAAACGGACAATGGGGAAAATGCTCGGATGCATGAGACGAACATGTATGCAAATGCGATGCACATGATCACATGATATGAAATGCATGACACGCAAACAAATGACAAGGCAACAACAACGAATAACTGGAAGACACCTGGTGCAACGGTCTCGGGGCGTTACAGAGACCATCCCCACTGCCGAGACCGATGAGGAGCGTGACGAGTGACCGCTTCAGCTTGAGCTACCACCTGTGTCGCAGGTGTCATCTCTGCCTTTTTGGTTTCTCGATACCTAAGGGGGAGATAGTGTAGGATTTGAGAGTCTTGTGTCGTTGTATCTCGCTTGCGAGTCTTGTGTCGTTGTGTCTCGCTCTTTGCTTTCATCCTGATGAACCTCGTTTGCTTTTGCTTGTTGGTTTTTGTTTGGTTTCGTCCAGGAGACTATCATATGGTGTAAGACATATGTCCTCAGCATATCTTATTGTCTTATCATGTTATCTAGTTTGCTTAGTAGATTGTGAGCTTAGTATGTCTTGTGCTCTCTTACTTTATGCTCATATTTATTATCTTGCCTCCTTTCTTAGTGGTAGCTATATTGTTGCAAGATATGCCTTGTCTGTAAAATATAGGGGGTTGATCCTAGTATGTGTGTCGTGCAGTCCAAAGCATTTCTCGAGAGTGCACACATCTAGGGGGAGCCCGTCTATATTTTATAGATGTTGAGTTTCCCTATGTTTCACTTTATTTCCCTATGTGCAAATCCCGTATTGTCATCAATTCACCAAAAAGGGGGAGATTGTAAGGACATATTTATCCCTTACTGGTTTTAGTGATTGATGACAATGCTTTTGTGGACTAATCGTGTGCATTGAGCATTTCAGATATCTCATGTTTAGGCACAACATGATTCGTTGCCCCTCGGAGTCTAGTGAAGATGAAGTTTTCCCTACGTTTCTTTTCGGTGGATTTCAGTCATAGGAAAGCCGTACTATTAAGAGGGGGTCCGCTCTGGAAAGGTTTGGGTGGAATCACGTACATGTATGTTCCTTTTGCACCACCTTTCCTTTGGCTCTTTGGAGCATCCACAGTTTATTCATGTCTCTGCAAAATGAAGGACTACTAGTGTTGGTTGTGTTATGGCATGTGGTAGTACTGCTCATAGGAGCAGTAGTACCGTAGTGGTCCATGGTAGTACCGGCCAGGGTCGCGGTAGTACCACAGGCCCTTGCGGTAGTACCGCTCCACGGGCACGGTAGTACCATGGCCTCAGGCCGGGCACAGTGGCACAAGCGGATGTAATTTTTTACGTCCGCACCCTACGCAGTAGTACCGCTCTTGGTTTGCAGTAGTACTGCGTCAGAATTTTGCACAGATCGTTTCTCAGCGGAAGTAGCCCTGGATGTATTTTAATTCATCCGTGCCTTCCCAGCCCAGACAATCCCTGCCTTACGATAGTACCACAAGGGGGAGCGGTAGTATCGCTCCGGCGGTTCTACCGCTCTCTGCTTCAACGCATCAGGGTTGGTCTAGCTCCTGCCGTGCAAGCGGTAGTACCACAGTGCCTCGCAGTAGTACCACATATCTGATGCGGTAGTATCGCAGGTCGCGGTCTGAGTAAGTGGACAACGGTTGGATTTGTCCTATCACTATATAAGGGGAGTCTTCTTCTCCGAGTTGACTACCTCTTCCATCCCTAAGCTCCATTGTTGCTCTAAGCTCCATTTTCGCCCGATCTCTCTCCCTAGCCAATCAAACTTGTTGATTTTCTAGGGATTGGTTGAGAAGGGCCCGATCTACTCTTCCACTAAGAGAAATTTGATTCCCCCACTAATCCTTGCGGACCTTGTTACTCTTGGGTGTTTGAGCACCCTAGATGGTTGACGTCTCTACGAAGCCATATTCCATTGTGGTGAAGCTTTGTGGTGTCGTTGGGAGCCTCCAACTAAGTTGTGGAGATTGCCCCAACCTTGTTTGTAAAGGTTTGGTCGCCGCCTCCAAGGGCACCAATAGTGGAATCATGGCATCTCACATTGTGTGAGGGCATGAGGAGAATATGGTGGCCCTAGTGGCTTCTTGGGGAGCATTGTGCCTCCACACGGCTCCAATGGAGACGTACTTCCCCTCATAGGGAAGGAACTTCGGTAACACATCCTCGTCTTCACCGACTCCACTCTTGGTTATCTCGTACCTTTACTTGTGCAAGCTTATATTGTGTTACATCTCATGCTTGCTTGTGTGCTTGTTGTTGCATCATATAGGTTGCTCACCTAGTTGCATATATAGACAACCTACTTTGATGCAAAGTTTAAATTGGTAAAGAAAAGTAAAAAGTGTTAGTTGCCTATTCACCCCCCCTCTCTCTAGTCAACTATATCAATCCTTTCAACAACAAACCGATCGACCTGGTCATTCTCTATTGCATTGTCATGCCTTTCTACCCTTCTTAAACCAAGAGACACGAGACTTATTCCTTAGCTATTGATTTTCCCTTTTTCAACCTAGATGTGTGTTCGATGCCTAGTCTCTAGGACAGTACAGTCTCCCTTCCTTTCCTTATTCAACCCGGACATGGATTAGTTTGCATGAAGTAGGGTTTCCTTTAATAGTGCAAGTTAAGGTTTTCGTCTGCATAACGAGCAAAGCAGAGGATAGCAAATTGGGAAGATGGTGGAGTGGAAAAAGATCCACATGCAGCGACGTGGTAGATGGGGCAATAGAACAAGGGTACGGTTCGAAAATGGGTAGCATACCTAAGTGTCGGCGGGAAGTGGCTTCGCTCATGGTGGTCGTCCTCCGCACACACTACGACAGCGAGCTTGGGGATGGAGGCCATCCCGCGCGGGTGCTAGGTCTGAGAGGACGGCCTTGTTGTTAGTGCGTGACCTTGCTCGTCAACGACGAGTGCGTCAACGCTGCACGTCCTTTTCTTCCCTGGTGGATCTGTGACCACTGGTGGGGAGGGAGAGAGAGGTCGTCTTTTTAGATCTGGAGAGAGGGTGATAGTGTGAGAGGCAAGTGGGCATCCCTTAGCAAGAAAGCGCTGAAGCTCTAGTCTATATATCTTTTTTATACTACTAGTACTAGAGGTGGATGACGGATTTCGGGTTCCGGCAAAACCCTTGAGGTTCGAACACTGGGGTGCGCACGAAGATCTCTCCCCCTCTTTAGCTCACACACTCTACGATCTCACAGCCTAGCTCGACGAACCCACAGAACACGAGACACAAGATTTATGCTGGTTCGGGCCACTGTTGTGGTGTAATACCCTACTCCAGTGTGGTGCGGTGGATTGCCTCTTGGGCTGATGATGAACAGTTACAAGGGAAGAACAACCTCCTGAGGAGAGGTGTTCTTGTGCGTGTTGAACTTGTCTCTCCCCCTCTTTGGTGGTGGCTAGTCCTATTTATAGAGGCCCCGGTCCTCTTCCCAAATATTGAGCGGGAAGGGATCCCACAACGGCCAAATTCTAAGGGAGACAACTAGTACAAGCTATCCTGACAAAAGTGGTCTTCGCCTGCCAAAGGCTCTTGTGGTGATGCCGCCTTGGGCTCCACGGTGACCTCCGTCTTGCCATCCTGCTGGTCTTGGTCTTGTTGCACCGATATGGAAACCTTTGCCAGATGCCTCGAGACTCCTCGCCTGCGCTTGCCCCTTTAGCACCAAAGAGGAAACAAGGACACTACGCACGCTGGCGCCCGCCTGGTTCCGGTTGTAATGGCTTGCGTCACAGGAACCTCGTGAGGTGCCCCTCGCCTTGATCTCTCTGCTCCTCACAAGCCAGCCTGGTGAGGCCGCCCCTAAGGAGGTCTTGCGTAGTCCGCCTCGCGAGGGTCTTGAATGTTTGTTGGTGAAGATGGGTCATATGGGGCCACTGGTGGAGCCACGCTGTGGGCCGCAGACAGGCAAGTCTGGGGAGCCCCGTTCCCAGAACGCCGACAGTAGCCCCCAGGCCCAGGGCACGCTCGGGCATGGCTTCGAGACGAAGCCAAAGGTCAAGCGCGAAGCGTCGCGGGCCCCAAAAGCCTGTGGTCTTGCCTGGCACGTGGCGATCGATTGGATGTGGGCGGCCCCGCTTCCCCACGGAGCCTTGATTTCCGCCTGGCTAGGTGGCCATAGCCTCCCACACAGTTATTTCCCCCTTGCTGGCAATGCACCCCCCGACTCCTTTGCTTCCTCGAGCCTCAGCTTCCTCTCCCAATCCAACCTGAGCTTAGTCCCCCCCATTGCCATGGCGCCGAATCGTACGGAGAAAGGGAAAAAGCCCCTGTCCTCAGTCAACCTGCCTCCTGCCGTCGAGCCCGCTGTTGGCCGATTGCGGGTGCTCAGTGAGGAGGCCATGGACAACGTCCGTCTTGCGCTCGCCACCAGCTTCAACGAATGGGGTAGGATGGCGGCATGGCCAGCGTCCTGAGCTTCTGTTGATAGAGCAGCCATCGAGGTCCAGTTCTTCGTCGACACCCTGTGTGCTGGCCTGGTTCCTCCCTTCTCCGCCTTCTTCAACGTCATGCTTTCCCATTACCAGACTCATCTGCTCCACTTAGATCCCCAATCTGTCGCTCTTCTTGCCATCTTCGCCTTCGCCTGCGAGGCCATGGTGGGCATCGCCCCCTCCGTGGCCCTTCTGCGCCACTTCTTCTTACTGCATGTCTGGGATATACCCCGCGGCGTAACCTGGCTGGAAGTATAACCCGGACAGACTTGGCGCTTTATCATAACCCGCCAGATGACTGACGATTCATGGGTCTGGCGGTTCACTGGCCTGACGATTTACGAGCCTAGCGACTCACGAATGACCCCGATGATGGGTCAGATAAAGGACTAGGCCCAAGGCCCAGAAGGCCGGTTCATGTTATGGTGAGCCGGTTTAAGAGGAAAGCGTAAGGAATAATCCCTTATATAGGAAGCAAAACTAGGACTCCACTTGTAATAATTTAATCCTAATCCTACTAGGACAAGTCATGTAACCCGCCCCTTCAACATATATAAGGAGGGGCAGGGCACCCCAAGAGGGGACAGGAAACGAGCAATAATCTTTAGGGCTAGACACAACAAAGGGGAGCAGGCTTACACGGTGTCTCCCTGATGAGCATAATGAGATCTAGCCACAAACAGTATGTAGGGTTATTACCAGATGATGTTTCCCGGGGCCCGAAGCTGTCTAAACCCTTGTCTTGTGTTGCGTCTCTCGATTCCGATCAACCCCTCTCAAGGTACTACATAGATGTGCTGGCCTCACGACTAAGTCCTCACACTAGGACATCTGCCGTGACAATTCGACGACACTGCACCTGACCGATCCCCAGCAATGCTCGGGGTGCCTGAGCTTCCAGGCCGTGGCGGCGACAGCCGGCTCGTGGATTGACTTCAAGCTCCCGCCATCTGCGAGCGAGTTCCGGAGGCAGTGGGTGTACATGGATGCTGGAGTGCTCAGCCCTTTGCTCTCGTTTCCGTCTGCGCCTGCCATTCCCAGCTCCGGGTGGGCTCACGAGAAACTTACGAGCCCCCGTCTTGCCTTCGTCTGGCTCCGGATGAGGAAGTTGAAAGACCTTGGCTTGACTGCGCCCATGGTGATGAAGGAGTTCCTCCGGCGCTACATCGCCCCTCTCCAGCGTCATTCCTAGCCGATGTCGGCCTTATCCGCCGGCTCGGATCACATCATGCTTCAGGAGTCTGAGCTTCCACTTGCGGCACGAAGAACAGTGCCCGAGGTCCTAGCGGGCAACCCCTCGCCAGCTGACATGCCACCGAAAGGCTGTCTCTTGTAGTGCTGCCTGAACATGGCGGAGTTTGTGGGTTAGATGCCCCCTTTTGACGAATGGGGGCTGCGCCCGGTTGGCCTTGAGGGGTCCCATGAGAACCTCGTCTCCGTGGTACCAACCTTTGTTGCCGGCACCGAGCTTGCCCCAACAGTGGACGCAGGGGGGCAAGCATCACCTGAAGCTGGAGGCGCGGGTGGCGCTGCATTGGAGCCGCCCGCAGTTCCTGAGGCATCGACTTAGGGAACCCACGTCTCTCGCGCTGAGGTAGTAATTGAGGAGGTGATGCAACCCGCTGCTCCCGAGGCCAAAGCTCCTGAGGCCTCTGGAGGTCGTCACGAGGTGGTACTTGATGGCTCTCCCCAGCTTGCTGCTCCTGAGGTCATCCCCTCGGGCGCTTCACCTGCCGCGCCTTTTACTGGTCGCCACGCCCAATGCTTCGGCCGGCTCCGCATAGACTTCGATGCGCTCCGCAAGAGGAAAGGGTCCCCAAGCTGTGGCAGCGGCGCTCTTCGGCCGTTGAAACAGAGGAAGTACATCGCCATAGATGAGTAAGTACCTTATCTCTATAATTCCTTGAGTGTTGCTTCCCTTCCTGATGGTGGTTCTCCAGGATCCCATCTGCTAAGGCCGCGAGGCCCCTTGGGAAGCAAACTCCTCCTGCCTCGGATCTTCCGCTGTCCTTGAGCGTCCCAAGCCAGTATGCTGCCCCCGTCGCAGGGTCGGCCGAAGAGGCAGGTGCGCCGGCTTGGCGCCTTGAGCCCACGCTCCTGACATCTCTTCTTCATGGCCTCGTCGGGGGTGTGATGAGCGTGCTAAGGTCTCCTCCTCTGGTTATGGACGGTGATTGGATGGCTTCGGTCTTGGTCCCTTCTTCGAGCGGTGAGCCTCATCCCAACCGGGCTCCTGCTGAAGCCCAGTTGGCGTCCAGAGGAGCGCCAGCCCCCAGCCCCCTGCAGGAAAGGGGCGAGCCACTTCGAGTCCCGTCGACGGCCCCTGCTGTGGAGGACGGAGCCGGTTGCGCGCTCAAAGCTGCGCACGAAAGGAGCGTTGTCCACCACGAGCTCTTTCGGGAGGCGACGGGCGCAATGAACCGGCTTGGCAGGGACCTCACGGATGTAGACGCGCGCCTCGAGGCTGAGGGTCTTCGGCTGGTGCAAGAGTGGCATAAGCTGAAGGTGGCCATCAACCTTGGGAGCCACCAACGCGATCTTGATAATGCGAAGGCCGAGGCATCTCTTGCGACCTCGCGCGAAGCTTGCGCCCACGCTTTGGAAGAAGCTCGGGAAGCTGATCGACGTCGCGAGATCACAGAGAAGCACGTGTGGGAGCTCCAAGCCTGGAGTGCCTGCCTGGAGCAGCAAGTGGAGGTGCGCAAGGCCGCCTTAGCGTCGATGAGGGGGACGCCTATCGAGGAGGAAGAGATCTTGAGGCACGAGGAAGCGCTGGCACTGGAAGCCGCGGAGCGTAGCCTTGAGCTCGAGCGGTTGGAGATGAGGGAGCGCCAGGTTGCCCAAGCTGAGGACGCTGTCGGCGCGCGCGAGGCCACGGCCCAGGAGGAAGTCGATTGCTGAGCGGCCGAGGCTCGCGTAGACCTTGTGGGCAGGTACGACCTCAAGTTGAAGCTTGTGGATGCCGTGGCTGTGGGCAGGACCAAGGCCCTCAGGTCAGGGCTGGACGAGGCTGAACGTCGCAAGAAAGCCGTTGTAGCCACCCTGTCTTCAGTGCAAGCCGAGCTGGCTTCCGCACGTGCCGAGTTGTCTTCTCTTCAGCAGCGGGTCTCCGGCGCCGAATCCTCCATGCAGCGGGGCAGGGAGGAAGCGCTCCGGTGCCGGATGCTGGAGCGCGAGCATGCCCACATGCTCCAAAACCTCAGGACCAGAGCCAACGCGGTACTGGGCGCCGTCTGTGACGAGAATGCACCTCATCCCCACTCAGATGACTATGCTAGTCACCTCCTTTTCTTCACCGACGTGGTGACGCGCTTGGAGAATCGATCCAAGAGGGCTCGCGTGCTTATCGAGGAGAGGAGCCGCGGCCTGCTCAAGCGTGCGTTTTCCCGTGTCTTCAGCCATCTCCAGAACACCTACCCCAACTTTGACTTTGACACCGCCATTAACCCTGTGCCCTAGGCCATCCGGGGCGACCTGGCGTGCTGGGTTGAGGAATTTGTGGACGCCCTAGTCAGGGCCTTCACCTCCGAAGATGACGCGGTGGTGGTCGTTGCGGATGAAAGCGACGTGATCGACAATGGTGCGGGCGACGCCGGTAATGGTGACGGCGATGCTGATGACGAGGATGGTGGCGCCAACGATGGTGATGATGATGCCAGCGACGCGTCTGAGGGCGTCCCGGAGGACGCGGCGAGTGATATGTCTGATTGAGCCCGTGCTGCTGAGCCTTGGGCAAGACCGGCTTTTGGCCAGCTCACGAGGTTGTGAGCTCCTGAAGGGCCCGCTGGCCCACCCGAGAGGGCATCGCGAGGAGCAAGCGCCAGCCATGGGCGTACGCGCAGCGCGCGCGTGTCGCGCCCAGCCCCCGCTCTCGAGGGGCTCGCGAGGGAGGAGGCAGAAGGTATGAATTCTGGGTTGGGCAAGGAACCAGATGGCAAGAAATCATACGAATGAGAGAAGTCACCCCCCGCGCATAGCAATGAAAATTCAACTTCAACTTAAATCCAAAGCTAGAAACATGGCTATAGAAAAGAGGTTAAAAGCAAATGGTCGCGTCCGGCCCCTAGTCTAGTCTTCTTGTCTTCTCACCAACTCAGAGCTAAGTGCTGCCACTAGGCGTGGGAGGGAGCCCCCGAGGCCCAAGGGAGGTGCTCCTGAGAGTCCGGGGCGTGTACAGCCCCATTCATTATTACGTGAGAGTGTCACAAGCGGAGATCTTCACAGGCGTGAGCCTTACTTCATATCGCTAGACGAGGGGCCCGCCTTGCACCGCCCTCGACCAACATTGATTCGACCAGAAACCAGGACGAAGCAAAGGGGGCAAAGGGGACGCCAGTGGCGCCCTCGGCGACCACGGGTCCTCTGCCGGGGGAAGGCCCATCAGCGCCTCCCCGACAGAGGGCCTACCTCCGGGGGGCACCTTTCTCCGTGCGATGCGGGGAGGGACCTGGCTCCTGGCCTCTCCTTGCAGCCCCCAGTGCGCTCCTCCTGGTGGAAGGGGAGTCGTTGAGCTGGGGCCGCCGTCCGCTCTCGCGACCTGATCCTCCTGCGACCCATGGTTAGCATAAGCTTGCTCCTGCGGCACCCTGTAGCTGTCATTGATACATCTCCAACGTATCTATAATTTTTGATTGCTCCATGCTATATTATCTACTGTTTTGGGCAATATTGGGCTTTATTTTCCACTTTCATATTACTTTTGGGACTAACCTATTAACCGGAGGCCCAGCCCAGATTTGCTGTTTTATGCCTATTTCAGTGTTTTGAAGAAAAGGAATATCAAACGGAGTCGAAACGGAATGAAATCAACTAGAGAAGTTATTTTTGGAAGGAAACACACCTGATGGACTTGGACCCCACGTCAGAAGATACGGGAGCTGCCCACGAGGGTGGCCCCCCCTAGGGCGCGCCCCCCTGCCTCGTGGGGCCCCTGTGGCTCCCCTGACGTGCTTCTTCTGCCTATATAACTCCATATACCCTAAAACTTCCAGAAGGGACAATAGATCGGGAGTTCCGCCACCAGAAGCCTCCGTAACCACCAAAAGTCAATCGGGACCCTGTTCCGGCACCCTGCCGGAGGAGGGATCCCCCACCGGTGGCCATCTTCATCATCCCGGCGCTCCCCATGACGAGGAGGGAGTAGTTCTCCCTCGGGGCTGAGCGTATGTACCAGTAGCTATGTGTTTGATCTCTCTCTCTCTCTCGTGTTCTTGATTAGGCACGATCTTGATGTATCGCGAGCTTTGCTATTATAGTTGGATCTTATGTTTCTCCTCCCCCTCTACTCTCTTGTAATGAATTGAGTTTCCCCTTTGGAGTTATCTTATCGGATTGAGTCTTTAAAGATTTGAGAACACTTGATGTATGTCTTGCCGTGGATATCTGTGGTGACAATGGGATACCGCGTGCCACTTGATGTATGTTAAGGTGATCAACTTGCGGGTTCCGTGACATTGGGAACCTATGCATAGGGGTTGGCACACGTTTTCGTCGTGATTCTCCGGTAGGAACTTTGGGGCACTCTTCGAGGTCCTTTGTGTTGGTTGAATAGATGAATCTGAGATTATGTGATGCATATCGTATAATCATACCCATGCATACTTGAGGTGACATTGGGGTATCTAAGTGACATTAGGGTTTTGGTTGATTTGTGTCTTAAGGTGTTATTCTAGTACGAACTCTAGGGCTGTTTGTGACACTTATAGGAATAGCCCAATGGATTGATTGGAAGGAATAACTTTGAGGTGGTTTCGTACCCTACCATAATCTCTTCATTCGTTCTCCTCTATTAGTGACTTTGGACTGACTCTTTGTTGCATGTTGAGGGATAGTTATGTGATCCAATTATGTTAGTATTGTTGAGGGAACTTACACTAGCGATAGTATGAACCCTAGGTCTTGTTTACCATCATTGCAATACCGTTTACGCTCACTTTTATCACTTGCTACCTTGCTGTTTTTATTATTTCAGATTACAAAAACTATTATCTACTATCCATATTGCACTTGTATCACCATCTCTTCGCTGAACTAGTGCACCTATACAATTTACCATTGTATTGGGTGTGTTGGGGACACAAGAGACTCTTTGTTATTTGGTTGCAGGGTTGCTTGAGAGAGACCATCTTCATCCTACACCTCCTATGGATTGATAAACCTTAGGTCATCCACTTGAGGGAAATTTGCTACTGTCCTACAAACCTCTGCACTTGGAGGCCCAACAACGTCTACAAGAAGAAGGTTGTGTAGTAGACACCAAACTCTTTTCTGGCGCCGTTGCCGAGGAGGCAAAGAAAGCGGCACTAACACACCCCGTCAACTAACCTCTTTTCTGACACCGTTGCCGGGGAGGTGAGTGCTTGAAGGTATATCTTTAGATCTTGCATTCGAGTCTTTTAGTTTCTTGTTTTATCACTAGTTTAGTTTATAAAAGAAAACTATAAAAAATGGAATTGAGTTTGTCGCATACGCTTCACCTTTTTAATATCTTTCGTGAGTATGATGGAAAGGATAATTGTGCCCAAGTGCTAGAAGAAGAAATCTATAAAATGTTTGGCACTAAATATTTGAATGATGAGCATGATTGCAATGTTGTTAGTATGAATTCCTTGAATATCCATGATGCATGCAAAGCCACAAGCTTGGGGAAGCTATGTTTGATGAAGATGATATTTTTTGTCCCCCAAGTTTTCATGAGCAAATTTATTATGATGAAAGCATGCCTCCTATCTATGATGATTATTGTGATGACACGTATGCTTTAAAGAATAATGATAACAATGAAACTTGTCATCTTGATCTTAATTTTCAACCACATGATAGTTATTTTGTTGAGTTTGCTCCCACTATTATTCATGAGAAGAATTTTGCTTGTGTGGAGAGTAGTAAATTTTCTATGCTTGTAGATCGTGAAAAGAATGCTTTAGGTGCTGGTTATATTGTTGAAATCATTCATGATGCTACTGAAAATTATTATGAGGGAGGAACATATGCTTGTAGGAATTGCAATAATATCAAGTTTCCTCTCTATGTGCTTAAAGTTTTGAAGTTATGCTTGTTTTACCTTCCTATGCTAGTTGATTATTGCTCCCATAAGTTGTTTGCTCACAAAATCCCTATGCATAGGAAGTGGGTTAGATCCAGGTTAGCTCACAAAGTTTTGGGAAAGTCTTGTTGATCATGCTGTCAAAAACAGAAACTTTAGCGCTCACGAGAATTGCTGCCATTTTTATTTGGAGAGTGCTATTTAGTTAATTATTTTCACAGATGATTAATAAATAAATTCCTCAGGTCCACCAATTTATTTGAGAATTTTATGAGTTCTAGAAGTATACGTTTGATCCAGGTTACTACAGATTGTTCTGTTTTTGACAGATTCTGTTTTTCATGCGTTGTTACTTATTTTAATGAATCTATGGCTAGTAAAATAGTTTATAAACCATAGAGAAGTTGGAATACAGTAGGTTTAACACCAACATAAATAAAGAATGAGTTCATTACAGTACCTTGAAGTGGTGATTTATTTTCTTATACTAACGGAGCTTACGAGTTTTCTGTTAAGTTTTGTGTTGTGAAGTTTTCAAGTTTTGGGTAAGGATTCGATGGACTATGGAATAAGGAGTGGCAAGAGCCTAAGCTTGGGGATGCCCCGGAAGGCATCCCCTCTTTCGTCTTCGTTCATCGGTAACTTTACTTGGAGCTATATTTTTATTTACCACATGATATGTGTTTTGCTTGGAGCGTCAATTTATTTTGTTAGGATTTTCTTGCTCTTATTTAGAATAATGTTTTGCATTTTTTATTTCAATAAAAGTGGCATTCATAGCCTTTACTATGCCTATGTTACAAGTATACATGTTGCTGTTTGAAAACAGAAAGTTTACCGCTGTTGCAATAATTCCCTAGAAAATTCAGAATGTGATAAAATGTTGAAACATTTTGCATATTAAGCTCTGATAAATTTACTACAGTGGGAATTTTATTTCATAATTATAATTTTTGGAGCTTAGGGAAGTATGGATGTTGCAGCATTCTTTACAGACTATCCTGTTTAGGCAGATTGCTGTTATGTTTGCATTGTTTGCATATGTTTGCTTCTTTAATGATTCTATTTGAGGATAGGACTATTAAATATGCAGAGACATTTAGTATGCAATGTTGAATAATAATTTTAGTGATTTGCTACAGTAGAGTATGATAAGGTTTTGCAATGGTTTATACTAACTTATCTCACGAGTCCTTGTTGAGTTTTGTGTGGATGAAGCTTTTGAGATTTAGGGAGACCGTGATATGAGAGGAATTAAGGAGACACAAAAAGCTCAAGCTTGGGGATGCCCAAGGCACCCCAAGATAATATTTCAAGAAGTCTCAAGCGTCTAAGCTTGGGGATGCCCCGGTTGGCATCCCACCTTTCTTCTTCAACAACTATCGGTTAGTATCGGTTGATCCTAAGTTTTTGCTTCTTCACATGATGTTTGCTATTCTTAGATGTCATTTTATTTTGCTTTGCTGTGTTTGAATAATACCAAGATCTGAAATTATTAAATGTTAGAGAGTCTTCACATAGTTGCATAATTATTCGACTACTCATTGATCTTCACTTATCTTTCGGAGTAGTTTGTTGTTTGCTCTAGTACTTCACTTATATCTTTTAGAGCACGGTGGTGGATTTTTATAGAAACTATTGATCTCTCATGCTTCACTTAGATTATTTTGAGAGTCTTAAATAGCATGGTAATTTGCTTAAAATCCTAATATGCTTAGGTTCAAGATTAATAATATGATGTGTTGAATACTATGAGAAGTTTGATACTTGATAATTGTTTTGAGATATGGAGATGGTGATATTAGAGTCATGCTAGTTGAGTAGTTGTGAATTTGAGAAATACTTGTGTTGAAGTTTGTGATTCCCGTAGCATGCACGTATGGTGAACCGTTATGTGATGTGACGAAGTCGGAGCATGATTTATTTATTGACTATCTTCCTTATGAGTGGCGGTCGGGGACGAGCGATGGTCTTTTCCTACCAATCTATCCCCCTAGGAGCATGCGCGTAATACTTTGCTTTGATAACTTCTATATTTTTGCAATAAGTATATGAGTTCTTTATGACTAATGTTGAGTCCATGGATTATACGCACTCTCACCCTTCCACCCTTGCTAGCCTCTCTAGTACCGCGCACCTTTCGCCGGTACCATAAACCTACCATATACCTTCCTCAAAACAGCCACCATACCTACCTATTATGGCATTTCCATAGCCATTCCAAGATATATTGCCATGCAAATTTCCACCATCTAGTTCATCATGACACATTCATCATTGTCATATTGCTTAGCATGATCATGTAGTTGACATAGTATTTGTGGCAAAGCCACCGTTCATAATTATTTCATACATGTCACTCATGCATCATTGCACATCCCGGTACACTGCCGGAGGCATTCATATAGAGTCATCTTTGTTCTAGTATCGAGTTGTAAATAAATAGAAGTGTGATGATCATCATTCAATAGAGCATTGTCCTAATAAAAAAAGAGAAAGGCCAAATAAAAAAAGGGCCAAAAAAGAAAGGCCAAATAAAAAAAGGAAGGTCAAATAAAAAAAGGGGGCAATGCTACTATCCTTTTACCACACTTGTGCTTCAAAGTAGCACCATGTTCTTCATATAGATAGTCTCTTTTTTGTCACTTTCATATACTAGTGGGAATCTTTCATTATAGAACTTGGCTTGTATATTCCAATGATGGGCTTCCTCAAAATGCCCTAGGTCTTCATGAGCAAGTAAGTTGGATGCACACCTACTAGTTTCTTTTGTTGAGCTTTCATACATTTATAGCTCTAGTGCATCCGTTGCATGGCAATCCCTACTCACTCACATTGATATCTATTGATGGGCATCTCCATAGCCCGTTGATACGCCTAGTTGATGTGAGACTATCTTCTCCTTTTTTGTCTTCTCCACAACCACCATTCTATTCCAGCTATAGTGCTACGTCCATGGCTCACGCTCATGTATTGCGTGAAGATTGAAAAAGTTTGAGAACATCAAAAGTATGAAACAATTGCTTGGCTTGTCATCAGGGTTGTGCATGATTTAAATATTTTGTGTGGTGAAGATGGAGCATAGCCAGACTATACGATTTTGTAGGGATAACTTTCTTTGGCCATGTTATTTTGAGAAGACATGATTGCTTAGTTAGTATGCTTGAAGTATTATTATTTCTATGTCAATATGAACTTTTGTCTTGAATCTTATGGATCTGAATATTCATATCACAAGTAAGAAGAATTACATTGAAATTATGCCAACTAGCATTCCACATCAAAAATTATCTTTTTTATCATTTACCTACTCGAGGACGAGCAGGAATTAAGCTTGGGGATGCTTGATACGTCTCCAACGTATCTATAATTTTTGATTGCTCCATGCTATATTATCTACTATTTTGGGCAATATTGGGCTTTATTTTCCACTTTTATATTACTTTTGGGACTAACCTATTAACCGGAGGCCCAGCCCAGATTTGTTGTTTTATGCCTATTTCAGTGTTCTGAAGAAAAGGAATATCAGACGGGGTCAAAATGGAACGAAATCAACGGGAGAAGTTATTTTTGGAAGGAAACACACCTGATGGACTTGGACCCCACGTCAAAAGATACGAGAGCTGCCCACGAGGGTGGGGGGTGCCCCCCCTAGGGCGCGCCCCCCTTGCCTCGTGGGGCCCCTGTGGCTCCCCTGACGTGCTTCTTCTGCCTATATAACTCCATATACCCTAAAACTTCCAGAACGGACAATAGATCGGGAGTTCCGCTGCCAGAAGCCTCCATAACCACCAAAAGTCAATCGGGACCCTGTTCCGGCACCCTGTCGGAGGGGGGGATCCCTCACCGGTGGCCATCTTCATCATCCCGACGCTCCCCGTGACGAGGAGGGAGTAGTTCTCCCTCGGGGCTGAGGGTATGTACCAATAGCTATGTGTTTGATCTCTCTCTCTCTCGTGTTCTTGATTTGGCACAATCTTGATGTATCGCAAGCTTTGCTATTGTAGTTGGATCTTATGTTTCTCCTCCCCCTCTACTCTCTTGTAATGAATTGATTTTCCCCCTTTGGAGTTATCTTATCGGATTGAGTCTTTAAAGATTTGAGACCACTTGATGTATGTCTTGCCGTGGATATCTGTGGTGACAATGAGATACCGCATGCCACTTGATGTATGTTAAGGTGATCAACTTGCGGGTTTCGTGACATTGGGAACCTATGCATAGGGGTTGGCACACGTTTTCATCGTGATTCTCCGGTAGGAACTTTGGGGCACTCTTCGAGGTCCTTTGTGTTGGTTGAATAGATGAATCTGAGATTGTGTGATGCATATCGTATAATCATACCCACGGATACTTGAAGTGACATTGGAGTATCTAGGTGACATTAGGGTTTTGGTTGATTTGTGTCTTAAGGAGTTATTCTAGTACGAACTCTATGGCTATTTGTGACACTTATAGGAATAGCCCAATGGATTGATTGGAAGGAATAACTTTGAGGTGGTTTCGTACCCTACCATAATATCTTCGTTCGTTCTCCGTTATTAGTGACTTTGGAGTGACTCTTTGTTGCATGTTGAGGGATAATTATGTGATCCAATTATGTTAGTATTATTGAGGGAACTTACACTAGCGAAAGTATGAACCCTAGGCCTTGTTTACCATCATTGCAATACCGTTTACGCTCACTTTTATCACTTGCTACCTTGCTGTTTTTATTATTTCAGATTACAAAAACTATTATCTACTATCCATATTGCACTTGTATCACCATCTCTTCGCCGAACTAGTGCACCTATACAATTTACCATTGTATTGGGTGTGTTGGGGACACAAGAGACTCTTTGTTATTTGGTTGCAGGGTTGCTTGAGAGAGACCATCTTCATCCTAAGCCTCCTACGGATTGATAAACCTTAGGTCATCCATTTGAGGGAAATTTGCTACTGTCCTACAAACCTCTGCACTTGGAGGCCCAACAACGTCTACAAGAAGAAGGTTGTGTAGTAGACATCAGTCATCGCTGTCATGGTTGCTGAGGCCCACAGTGCGCTCGGGGGGCTCCTGGAAGGCCTCAGCTTCCAGCGCCTCATCCTCCCAGGCCGGCTCAAGGAATGAGCTAGGGTCGTCTTCCAGCGCATACTCCTGGTCTATCATGCGGGGCACGTAGGCCACCGAGGCCGCCGCCCCGAAAACTTCACCAAAGTGCCCCACGCTCCACGTCGTGCCGTCCTGAGAATGGTAGGGCAGCATCCCGCTGAGGCTGTGGGTGGCAACGCTTGTGCCCGTGCCCATCGAAGGCAGCATTGGTGCGAGTGGGCGCCCAACGCTTCTGGCTGCGCCAGTGTCGATGAAGCCTCCTGACGCACCTGGGAATGCACGGGCGTGGCGAGGCCCACCATGCGATCCGGTCGTGGCCTGAGGCGTGAGCAAGGAGCAGAAGGGCGGTGCTCCTGAGGCCACGGCGTCTAGTAGCTCGGCGATGCACTCCAGCAATGCAACCCGGCCGCACTCCATCAGTCAGCATCGCAGCAGCTCCTGAGCCACCGTGAGTGCGGCCCTCATGTTTTCTTGTTCCCATCGGGTGAGCGGCTCCGTGGCTGCGTCGTGGCTTGAGGCCCTCGCGGCCGCCCCAACTTGTCATGGAGTGAGGGTGGGTGGCGTTTGACTGTGCCGCCCACGCCTCGCGGGGGCTTGGCGGTGGGCACGCCGCCTGAGGTGCAGGGCTGAGGTCTTCTTGGGCGGACGGCGCTGCCCGGGCTGGCCAAGCTGCCCATCGGTCGGTGTTGTTCCTCGGGTCGCCGGACATCGGACCCACGGGGCGTTGGCGGATCTATTGGGGAAACAGAAGCTCTGGCGCACCCCTACCTGGCGCGCCAAATGTCGAATTTCGGGTTCCGGCAAAACCCTTGAGGTTTGAACACTTGGGTGCGCACGAAGATCTCTCCCCCTCTCTAGCTAACGCACTCTATGATCTCACAGCCTAGCTCGACGAACCCAAAGAACACGAGACACAAGATTTATACTGGTTCGGGCCACCGTTGTGGTGTAATACCCTACTCCAGTGTGGTGCGGTGGATTGCCTCTTGGGCTGATGTTGAACAGTTACAAGGGAAGAACAGCCTCCTGAGGAGAGGTGTTCTTGTGCGTGGTGAATTTGTGTGGTTCGGGATGATCTGGTCTCTCCCCCTCTTTGGTGGTGGCTAGTACTACTTATAGAGGCCCCGGTCCTCTTCCCAAATATTGAGCGGGAAGGGATCCCACAACGGCCAAATTCGAAGGGAGACAACTAGTACAAGCTATCCTGACAAAAGTGATCTTCGCCTGCCAAAGGCTCTGGTGGTGACGCCGCCTTGGGCTCCACGGTGACCTCCATCTTGCCATCCTGCTGGTCTTGGTCTTGTTGCACCGATATGGAAACCTTTGCCTGATGCCTCGGGACTCCTCACTTGCGCTTGCCCCTTTAGCACCAAGAGGAAACGAGGACACTGCACGCGCTGGCACCCGCCTGGTTCCGGTTGTCATGGCTTGCGTCACAGGAACCTCGCGAGGTGCCCCTCGCCTTGATCTCTCTGCCCCTCATGAGCCATCCTGGTGAGGCCGCCCCTCAGGAGGTCTTGCATAGTCCGCCTCGCGAGGCTTGGCCCCTCGCGAGGGTCTTGAATGTTTGTTGGTGAAGATGGGTCATAAGGGGCCGCTGGTAGAGCCACGCTGTGGGCCACAGGCAGGCAAGTCTAGGGACCCCCGTTCCCAGAACGCTGACAGTGGAGTAGTGGTAGAGTAGTTTATATTTTCTCTGCATACAGTACCAGTTAGTCATGCTTCAAAACTAAACGACTCGCCATTAAAAAATAAAGGTCGATAACTAATGCGTCACCTCGGGCCAACACGGCCAGATTGAATTTTGCACGAGAAATTACACACCATGTTTCGTTGACATGTGGTCCCGTTCCAACATGTCAGTGAGACGATGGCGAGTCCTTTTGTACAATTTCCGAACGGACATCTATGTAGGCCGGGGTGCCTCTTCGTGTACTGTGGCAACCGCCCACCGACTCTTCACCTTTCCCTCTCGATTTGGAACTGATGTCGCATGCTCTTCCTCCCTCCTCCATTTGCCTCCAGCCTTCCTTCTACCATTGTTCGATCGTCTTCTCCATGGAGGGAACAGGCAGGAAACGACCTCGTTATTATTGCCCCGATCTGAATGATGATGCGGTGGACACTACAAAAAACTACACTTCCGTGATGATACGTGTTTGTCACAGTAGGTCGTGTTTTTTGTCATGCATGTACATCGATGACGATTTTATGACAGAATCAAGATAGTCATACCTGTGCTGTCGTAGAAGTGTTCCATGACATTACCAAAATTATCACCACGGAAGTGTACACTTCCATGACGATAAATCACGCGTCACAGAAGTGCTTTCATCAAGGGTGACCGACACGTGGCATCCACCGTAACGGAACGCCGTTAAGCTATTGGGTCGGATTTTGGATCCGATAACCCGTTAACAGCCCTGACAAATGGGAAATTTCCACGTGTAAAATTCTGATTGGCCTAAGGAAACACGTGTTGCCTCACCGTTGGGACAGATGGCATCCACTCATTGGACAGGAGGCGCCTATGATAGGTCAACACGTGGCACGGCCCAACAATGGCCCATTCCGGTGAAAAAGCCGGCCCAGTAAAAATTAGCAGGCCGGCCCATATAAGGCCTACTTGTGTCAGGTCCATTTAAGCCCACAGCCATACGAGATGTGCCAATTCGGCCCGTCAATGACCCATTAAAGATTTGACGCCATTGCAGCCCATCGTCAGTTCGAGCCCATTAACAGCCCGCTATATATTTGGGCTCAATATCAGCCCGATGAGATTTTGGCCTGTTGACGGCCCATTTAATGGATGGGCCAATTTTCAGGATGTACATCTTTCGGCCTTTTAGCAACCCATTTAAATGTTGGTCTAATTTCCGTCCCGGTGTGTCTTTCAGCCTGTTGACGGCCCATAAATCTGATGGGCCATTTGTAGTCGGGCCTGAGTTTCGGCCTTTTAGCGACCCATTTAAGTGTTGGGCCAATTTCTGGCCCAGTGTCACTTTCAGCCTGTTGACGACCCATAAATCAGTTGGGCCATTTGTAGTTGGACCTAAGTTTTGGCCTTTTAGCGACCCATTTAAGTGTTGGGCCAATTCCCGGCCTTGTGTGCCTTTCGGCTTACTAACGGGCCATAAATGAGTTGGGCCATTTGTAGTCGGACCTTAGTTTTGGCCCTTTAACGGCCCATGCCCTTCATGGTCCAATACCAGCCCAGTTTTTCTTTTGTCCTACTAAAGGCCCACAACACAGTTGGGCCGTTTACAATACGACCTGACTTTTGGCCTCTTAGCGGCCCATGCTCTTCATGGTCCAGTATAAGCCCGCTGTCTCTTTCGGCCTGCTAAAGGCCTATAGTATAGTTGGGCCATATGTAGCCCAAACTTAGTAACGACCTATTAACGGCCCGTGAAATAAATTGGGGCCACCTGTTGCCCGCTTCGATGTCGGCCTGTTAACGACCTGGGAGGTAAGAGGGCCGACCATTAACTTTCGGCCTAGTAATGGCCCATTAACTTAATGGGCCCACTAAAGTTCGTTCATGTCTTTAGGCCAAATTAGATAATTTAAGCCCATTACGACGAGCAATTATGCACAGGACCAAAACCGATCAAGCAAAGGTACGGCATACAGGGAATAACGTTGCACATCCAGCATATATTATAGGAAATTACATCCATTGGGCAATCAAAGATTGATGCCAGTGCAAATAAATGAGAAGAACCTAACCATCTACAACGTCACAATCTGCAACCTCAGCACAGATGACGCCCATAAGCATGTGGGCAAGTTCTTACTGCTTTGCTACACTGTCTCTGAAAACATTGATCAGTTGTTGTGTCGCATGACTCTGCACCTCTGATTCATCCACCATTTCCATCATTGCTTGAGCCATTAATTGGTTCACAAACATACATTTATTCTATTGCATTCGAGACAGAGGATACTGAACAGATTCAGATGGCGGCAGGCTTGTATTATTGATAGTGGAGAGTGTCTCGACCACTGCATCATAACATAAATTAGGATGGGATCCAAACAGATTAATCATGACTTATTGCCATATTACCTGGCCTAGATTTACTGGAAAGAAACAATGGGGTTGCCTTGCTGTTTTTAGAGTTTGTCTTCTTATCTTCAGCAGCCTGCACAAAATTAACACACTAGCATTGCTATCATTGGCCAAGTCAGATAATAGGAAAGCAACATTGACACAACGAAACGTTTGGGCAACTAGCCTACACCAAATTAACACAATATGGCACAGCTATCATCAGCCAGGTAAGGTAATACGAAAGCAACATTGACACAATGAATGAATGGGCAACCAGAGAAGCACTACAATTTAGTAATGTGTGTGATATGAGATAATACATTCATGCAGCTCAGTATGCAAAACTACCAGGCAGTTTTCCTTACAAAAATCAACATTGGATCCTTTAACATTTTGCTACAACTAATTTTAGATCAGATAAAGGTTAGATTCACGTCCATTAAGAAAATATATGCTGATGTAAAAATATAGTGATATACAATAGGTACTTACATCAGCATTGGAGCACAGAGAATTCCCGCAAGATATTTTCCTCAAATACGATCCCAATGGATGAAGTCTTGTATCATTTAACCTTATTTTCTAAAAGAGAGATGGGTAAGAAACATATAGACAATATGATCAGAATGCTATAAAATTTCATGATGCGAGGATACGCACACGCTTCTTAGAATGGAGTTGACATTCTTTTGCTGGACTGGACCGGACTAGTTCTTTGGCTACTGGAATCTTCTTATTATCAGTGGGAGTTGGGTTTCTCTGTGCTGGAGCAGTATCTATGAAAAATGGATTTGGTTTATTATCTCCTGGCGTTTGGATCTTTTGCAAAGACCTGGTTTGTAACCCTTCAGATTCTAACATAGCCGTCTTCCCCTTGCATGCCTTATATAGAAGAATGGTGATTCAGTTATAAAACATGCTACAGCAGAGATGGAATAGGTACTAAAGATTAGAAAGGCATGACATATTGACATGTATTCCCTCCATCCAGAAATAAATGGATGGGTCTAGGCGTATTTCAGTTCTAGATACATCCAGTTTTATCCATTTCTGCGACATTTAATCCGGACGGAGGGAGTATGATGTAAGAGCTAGGGATACGACAGGACAACACAGTAAAAAAACACTGAAAAATCCACCGCAGAACCAAAGTATTCAAACCCACTGATATGAGATAGTACACTCATGCAGCTCAGGATGCAAAACTACTAGGCTGTTTTCCTTGCAAAAATCAACATTGTGGCCTTTAATCATAGATTTTTCTACAACTAAATTTAGATTAGATAAACGTTGGATTCACGCTGATTAAAAAAATACATGCTGATGTAAAAATATAGTGATATACAACAGGTACTTACATCTACATTGGAGCATAGAGAATTCCTGCAAGAATCTTTCCTCATAAACGATACCATTGCAAAAATTCTTCTATCTGTTAAGCTTATTTTCTAAAAGAGAGATGGGTAAGAAACATGTAGAAAATATGATCAGCATGCTATAAAATTTCATGATGCAAGGATACGCACACGCTTCTTAGAATTGAGTTGACATATTTTTGCTGGACTAGAGCGGACTAGTTCTTTGGCCACTGGAATCTGCTTATTATCAGTAGGAGTTGGGTTTCTCTGTGATGGAGCAGTATCTATAAAAATTGGAGTTGGTTTATTATCCCCTAGCGTTTGAATCTTTTGGAAAGGCCTTGATTGTAACCCTTGAGATTCTAACATACTCGTCTTCCCCTTACATGCCTTGTATAGAAGAATGGTGCTTTAATTATAAAACATGCGACAGCAGAGAGATGGAATAGGTACTGAAGAATAGAAAGGCATGACATATTGACATGTATTCCCTCCATCCGGAAAAAATGGATGGGTCTAGGCGTATTTCAGTTCTAGATACATCCTTTTTTATCCATTTCGGCAACATGTAATCCGGACGAAGGGAGTATGGTGTAAGAGCTAGGGATACGACAGGACAACACTGCAAAAAAACACTAGTTGAATGTAAAATTGTATGCTAGCGGAATACGTACAAAAATAACTAAGGCAACATACACGTGTATGATTGGGAAAAAAGATGGCATTGCAACAGAGCTCTAGAACGGCACTTCAATGTAAAAAAACATGGTATGGTAGACAGATGAAGTACATACTGATGAATAACAATGCATAAGATATTCAGAAGCATGATGTCCAAATTAAGCATATGGCATTGTGATAGAGTAGAATGACAGTACTTGAATTTGAAAACATGTTATCATGAATGGAATAGGTACTGAAAAACAAGAAGGCATAACATATTTACATGCATGATCAGCATGCTAAGCACATGGCATTGCAACAGAGTAGATACACTCTAGGACATTATATGCATGTTGTACCCATATCACAGGCCAAGTTAGAGCAAGGACCTTCTGGGGTGAAGAGGATTCATCATCTTTCTGTAAGTCTTCTGAAGAACTGCCTTTACATGTTCCATCATATTGGGTATCATTGACATCAAGTTTATTGGCCTTTACATTGCTCCGTGAGGTTCTTGTGGATATATCAGTGTGTGCAATTATATCTGACATGCATGGAAGACAACTAGTAGTTAGATTTATGTAATGAGTGCCTGTAGGAGACGACATAATTAGTAGGACTGGGGTTAACTAGCAGCAACGGGTCTCATAAACAAAAGGGAGAACACAGATGAAAGCTACAAAATATGTATCGTTTGTACTCGAGATTAACTAGATGGCACACAAAAGTATTAAAGAACAACATAGGTAATACTAGAAGTGGTATAATTCTATAATCACCAGCCTGTGGGATAGCATTGGCTGATGGATGATAACTATGGAACAGCGTTACCAAAAGAACAAGTATCTTAGCTGAACTATGGAATAGCATTAACTCCTGAACAAGACCCGTAAGCGATTAGCATGAATATACAGTGAAATATGATGATCTATTTTCCATGCTTAGATGAATAAGAAAGCCATAAATGTTGCACACAAGTAAGATGAGGGTACAACCTATCTGGCTGCCATCCATAGGAGTGAGCATCATGTGCTGACTTATTGATGGCCCTATAGTTGTTGTGGCTGTCCATGTCGGGCACGCGCATTCGATGCAGGGAACTGTTGAGTGGGGACTATAGCTCCCTACTGGTGTATGCTTCCCTTGTTGGAGCAGCTGTGGTGAGTCAGAAGATGGTGTGTCTGAAGATGCAGATAACGCATAATGTTAAGAATGACATATCTCTTTGATCTGAAGAAATACACTAAGAGATCAACAACAAGGTACGAGACTGGTCACATGTCTGTTGACTGAAGACTAAATTGGGGTCACACGATTTTATTTTATTTTGGTACTTTCTGATTTATGCCGGATGGCTGGCCGTCTTGTGCCTCCCAGCTGACACTATTCGAAATCTTCCCCGAAGAGCCAGCGACCAACGGCAGAGCAGCCTGCCTCCGCCGTCCGTGGCCCCGGCCAAAACCCCGCTCCCCGCCCCACCGCACTACCGTGGTTGCGCCGCCCCCGGGCCAATCCACAAAGACTCCCCGTCATCCAGATCTGGCGGCGGCAGTACCTTCAACCCACACAACTCTAAAATATAGCCATCTAAGCACTGCTTCCGCGGCGAACTTGCGGCCCCGCACCCTTACGTTAGACACCAGCCAACCGATAGCCTAGGAGCTCTGCCGCCTCGAGGGGTGCTGCTTCCCATTGGGAATCGATTGGCCCAGAATAAAATTTCAGACAACTGACGCCTAAATAAAGTGATTTGAAATGAGGGTGCAACCTATCTGGTGGCATGGTGAAGTAGGCAGGTCCAGCTGCCGAGTCGGTGAGGCCGGCGCGGTTGCGGTGGTGACCAGTGGCAGGGAAAGAGCGATGTTGCGATGGTCGATGGCTACGCAAAAGCAGCACCAGGACTCTGGACGGATCCGAAGTTGGAGCCACTCCAGTGCCGTGAACAACAGCGGGGGTGAATCTGCTCCGTTACGGTTCACGCGGCCGTCGTCGAGGCAGCACCAGCAGCACGGAGTAAGAGGCACACGGCCCAGTGCACGACGGAAAATGGACAGCGTCTCTGGCATTAGGGAGGAGGGCGGCTGTGAAATTGGTGCGGTGGGGGCGCCATGGAGGTGGGGCGGAGGTTTCGCGGCTCGGGAGAAGGGAGCATCCTGGGAAGAAGGTGATTTGGCGCCCACGAGGTATGAATGGGGGCGGGAGGGCGGGGGGGATTGGGAGGGGAGTGGAACCATGTCTTACGGACGCATTTGTCTGAAATGTGAGGGGGATTACAGTTCTACCCTTGCCTATAGGCTTCTCGGCTTGGGTCTGTGTACTGAGGGTCGGGGATAGTGGAGTAACTTTGCTTCTCCCCAAATAGTGGGCGGAGCGATTTCAGGCGAGGAGGGCGTGTTTTGAAGTATAGTGGGCGCCAGCGATTTCGGGCGAGGAGAGCGTGTTTTGAAATAGTGGGTGCAAGCTATTTCGGGCGAGGAGAGCGTGTTTTGCCAACCATGGTTTATGAATTATTCGGCACATGTCATTTCGTCCGAGAAGTTACGAACCTACCCTCGATGTACAACGGGCCAATTGATGTGTGTCCCACATAGGACGGTAATTTCGCGTCTCCCATTTATTTGCTTGGGCGAATTCCACTGAGCAGATAGGATGTTTAATGGTTCGTTCAAATTTTGGGAGAACGAGCATCCACGTCTACCTTACCAAGTTGATTCGGATCAAATTTTGAAATATTAGCTTGCCACTTCTTTTTTAGATGGAGAGATGATGCTCGGGAGTAATGTGTTTTTAAATGCTCGTTGCTAGCGATTTACTATATGACAAATAGTTGACCCACTCAAAAACGCGAATCAAACCCAAAATGAAATATTTCGATTCAATGAAATAGCTCGTTCAGTAGGTTAAATAGTGAACTAAATCCAAAATTGAACACCTCAATCGAGTAGCATGTTGTACAGTATTATAGTACTCCATGAACATGTTGAAAGTCAAATTAATGAACTTGTTTGATATACGCATATATCCGTTCATGTGTGGATTGCAGACAACATGTTCTCCAATTTAAATATATGAATTAAAGTTTATATTGAAACATGGTTTATATCAGTCTTTGATGCATAAAACGCGACCTCCCCTCTCCCGGACTCCTGTTCTGTCTCTCTCTCTCTATCTATCTCTCTCTCTCTCTCCCTCTCCTGGACTCCTGTCGCACGCATCCGACACAAAAACCTTGTTGGTCCCTCTCCCTTTCTCTCCATCTCTCTCTCTCTCTCTCCCTCTCCCTCTCTCTCTCTCTTTGTGTGTGTGTGGGGGGGGTCTTTCTAGTTCGCATGCATATATACACTATCTGTAGGTCTCTCTCGCACACTATGTATGATACTCTAGCTAGTCCAAGCTAGATATCTTGGGTGCACTCATTGTACGCACACAAATTCCTTGGCTCTTTGCCCGTAACTCTCTCATGCACCACTATGTCGTCTCAGAGCTCTTCCCCCCTCTCTCAAACTCTCCATCCACCTGGGTCACACATACACATGCATATCTCACTCGCACTCGATAGGCCCATCTAAAACTCTATCTCTCCCCCTCGTTATCTCTCCATCTCACACGCGCACACACACAATCTCATGCCCAGCTAGCCAAGTATGATGGTCTCTCACTCAATTGTAGGCACACGCAGTCCCCCCTATATGTATATGACTAGCTAATCTTATTCTCCATCACAAACATGTGCATGGTCTATCTTGATTTCTCTCGAGGCATCTTTCTATCGCGCACGCACTCCCTCGATCTCCCACCCATATAGTCCCCTCACGATCTCGACGGGATCTCTCTATCACAAACACACCCTCTCTCCCTCCCCATGCGTCCATGCCATCCATGTGTCCCTCTCGACCTTTGTTCCTTGTTGGCCAGACCTCTATTGGACATGTGCTACAGGGGTGTCTCTCTCCGTTGCAAACAATCACACACTAGCTATCTTCGTGTATCTCCTCGCCTCGCTTTTCCATCTTGGAGATGCATGCGTGATATGTTCGCATAAGAAACGAAAAAACACACACTCTCTCTCTCTAATTTATCATTTGTTGTCACTTTCTCTTTCACACACATACTCTTTTTGCACACCTTGGTATTGTAGATATAAATAACATTTGCGTAAACCTGATCAAAGTTTCCAAAGTTTGACTTCTAAAAAATTTACATGCACTTCATTATCGAGTGGATGGAATATCTCTTTCCCCCTCTCAGCTATCTGAGGCACCACTCAGCCTTATTGGGGCTCCTCAATCTCTCTCAAAATTTATTGGCCAGTTTGGTTCGTGACCTGACCCTCATGCCTTGATGGCCGGTACTGCCTGGTGTGGACGTGAGATGTAAAATATTTCTGCCTGGCCAGGCTTGTGTGGTGCTGAAGCGTTTGGTTCATGCCTGGGCCAGGCAAAGCATCAACGTCCCATCAATCAATCCATGCATCAATTATTTAATGCTAATATCCATCCATGTTGCTGTTAGCCTCGTGGCCACACGACCAGGCACGGCCAGGCGTTCGAAATCGGTCGCCTGGGCCAGGCTACTTGCAGTGTCTGGAGTTCAGCCAGGCTAATTAAAGTGCAAGGGAACCCAGGCCAGGCGGGCTTTCTTTTTCACAGGGTGGCAACCAAACAAGCGTGCATGAAATCTAACCACAACCCTAGGCCAAGCAAAAGATGCTCAGGACGCAAGCCAAACTGGCCTTATATCTCCCTGGTTCACACATACACATGTCTCGCTCGCGCTATACATATAGACCCATCCAACACTTTCCGCCCTTGTTCTCTCTCCATGTGACACGCGCCCCCCTAAGTACCATAATCTCTCACTCCATCATAGGCGCAAGCACTCCCCCCTCCTAAGTATGATTATCTCTTACTAGCCATCAGGAACACACGTATTGTCTCCCTCCATCCATACGTCTATCTCGATATCTCTCGGGGCATCTTCTATCGTGCACACACCTTGTCACTCGATCTCCCACCCATGTAGTCCCGTCACGATCTCCAGGGGATCTCTCTATGACAAACATACACTCTCTCCTCCCCATGTCTTCATTTTCTTTGTGCGTCTCTCTCGACCTCTCTCCCTTGTTTGTCAGACCC
Organism: Triticum urartu; assembly: GCF_003073215.2. Lineage (NCBI taxonomy): Eukaryota > Viridiplantae > Streptophyta > Magnoliopsida > Poales > Poaceae > Triticum > Triticum urartu. The sequence goes on from NC_053025.1 coordinate 483,838,190, forward strand.
CTCTTGGCCACGTGCTAGGGGTCTTGCTCTCTCGGTTCCAAACAACCACACATTATCTCCTCACCTTGCCTCCGTTGTCGAAGATGCATGTGTGATATGTTTGCATAAGACACACACGCTTTTTCTCTACTTTTATCATGTGTTGTCCATGTCTCTTTCACACACGCACACACACTTTTTTCACTCACTCTCTCTCTCTAGTTAGGGACTCTGTCACGTCCATAAGCATATGGATGTTTTGAAAAGTCAAACCTCAGAAAAGTTTGACCAGGTATATGTGGAGAAAAACATTTACATCTGGAACAATCATTAGATTCATCACAACATGTACTTACTTCATACTATCATTTATCTTTGGTATTGTAGATACAAGTAATTTCTTTATAAACTTGGTCAAAGTTTCAAAAGTTCGACTTTAAAAAAATGTTGGAACTACATTATCGAACGGAGGGAGTAGCTCGTTCTCTCTCTCTCTGCTATCTCTCACGGGCCTCCCCTCTCACTCGAACTCTCTATACCGACGGATTATACGCCCACTGTGTCAGCGTATAGCTCCGTATATTGTTTAGTTGACCGGTCAACCAATCCACATGCTGCCTTGTCAGCTCGTGTTCTGTATCTTCGTGTGCTGGCCCATGTGGCAGTGGGTGAAAATAAGTAAACTAGAGGCCCGTCTGACACGCGGTGAAGTAAACAAAGTTGAAACCACTCGGGGTAGAACCCCGCATGCTAGTAAATTGAGGGCGCATTGAGGACAAACTTCTTGCGCGCGAAGGACACACTCGCGCACAATTCACCACTGCGCGGCGGCATGCACAGAAGGACACACGCACGCACACCCAGCACACAACACAAACCAGCACACGTGTACACCGGCGTCGCCGCCGGTTGAGATGGACGGCGAGGCAACCAACAAGTGAAGGCGGCTCGAGCCAAAACCACATCCGGCGAGCCTAGACTTCATCAGCAGCCTCCCCGATGACATGCTGCTCATCATCATCGGCCTCCTCCCCACAAAATCTGCCGTGCGGACCGCCCTGCTCTCCCGGCGATGGCGCCCCCTCTGGCGCTGCGTCCCCCTCAACCTCACCGTCGACAGCTGCCTCTGCGACAGGGATTGCAAATGCATGGCCGCAGTCTCCAAGATCCTTTCATCGCACCCTGGGCCAGCAAGACGCCTTGACATCCTCATGTTCAGTACCAACTGCAAGGTCCAACCCAAGTTCGACGAGTGGTTCTTATCCCCCGCCCTAGATCAGCTCGAGGAGCTCAGCTTTGAAGCTGGATGATGTCGCTCTCTGCCGCCATCCGCGCTCCGTCTCACACCAACGCTGCGCCGCGCCAGCTTTAGCTCCTGCTATCTTCCCCAGATTAATGCCGGGCCCGCCCTTCTTCTCCCTCAACTCAAGAAGATCGACCTCTTTGACGTTGTCATCTCGAAGAAAGCTATGGAGCACCCGCTCCGCAACTGTACTGCGCTCGAGTACCTTCGTCTTGAACAGATCCACAGGTTCATTGGCCTCCACATCACCTCGATGAATCTCCGATGGATTTATGTGTCTTGCTGGCCCCACAACAAGACATCAATTGGGAAGAGATCACTCTAGTTGTTCCATGTTATGGTCATTGACAGTGCGCCTTTCCTTGAGAGATTGCTTGTATCGGATCTATAAGGTCCAACAAAAATCAGGGTCATTGACGCGCCGAAATGGACAGTGTTGGTGTACTCATCTGCCAAATTCTCTGAACTCTTTATTGGATCCGTAATCGTTCAGGTACAACACTCATCTTCTTCTCTGTCTTCTTGAAATTCACATTTTTAAATTTCTTCTTTATGTATTTACGACCGTCTTCCAGAAAATGATTCCCACAAGCTTGACCCAGTCCATGCGCACAGTGAAGATCTTAGCACTAAAATCTATCGGCCCCAATCTGGATCAAGTTGTTGGATTCCTTACATGCTTTCCGTGCACGGAGAAGCTACTCATCAAGGTGAAACTTCTTTCCTATAAGTAAACGGTAATCACAAGGTAGCTCAATTTTTTCGTAATTTTCCCAAATTACGATGACAAGTGTAGTGTTCAAAACTGCATCTACGCACTGCACCGAAAGAAATGTTTTTAGTATTTTTTTCTCACGTGATCACCTGCATCATTTTTATGCTGTACTACTATAGTAGCCTAGGCTAGTCATAGTGGAAAGTAACTTAGACTACTCCAGTAACTCTATGGTTACCCTAAGAGCAAGTACTACCTCCGTCCTGGTTTACTCTTCCAATTTTGTAGTATCAAAATTTGACCATAGATTTAACTGACAAAATGTTAATGCATGTCACTAAGAAATATATCATTGGATTCGTATTTGAACATAATTTCAAATGGTGTAATTTTTGGTGACATGCATTGGCATTTTCTTAGGTAAATCTATGGTCAAAATTTTATACTAAATACGAGGTAGTATTCCCTCCATCCCAAAATTCTTGTCTTACATTTGTTTAGATACGGATGTATCTAACACTAAAATGTAACTAGATACATCCGTATTTAGACAAATTTCAGCCAAGAATTTTGGGACGGAGGGAGTACAAAAGTGGGCTATGTAGGCCAAAACATGTGACAAATTCACTTGTGATGCATTTGGCATCGATGCCCCTCCATTGCTCACCTGGTGCCCCAATCTGGATCACCTACTTTGCTCCGGTGCCAAATTAACTCACGCAATGAAAAAACATTGCGTGGGAGAGAGAGAGGACTGAGGCAATAAAAAACACTTGTTTGGGAGAGTGAGAGGCTGGTGTATTTGGTTTGATTGATTTGTTTATACATGTGGGTCTGTGTGCATAGCGGTGCCAACTCTCTCACATCACGAGAGCGGTGCCAAAATCTTTTGATTTGACATCGATGCATATTATGTGGCATACTTTTGTGAAATATGGCATCGGCCACATAGTGGAAGGCAACAAATGCCCTAGCTCTTCACGTGCTCCAAGTTAAATGAGAGGAAACAGAAAGAGAGAGAGAGAGAGAGAGAGAGAGAGTGAAAAAATATCACTAGCCAGCCAACCCTATCGTATGAGCGAATGATATTGGTACCTCTTGATGACACAGTAATCTTATGCAGCCAGCTGCTCTAATATGTTCTCTTCTTTTGCAGATAAAAAAAGACCCGAAAGTGAAAAATGTGCTGCACTATAACAATCTCATCGAATGCCTTGATCTCCATCTTACAGAAATTGATTTGATCGACTACCGAGGCAGCACATCTGAGATTAAATTGGCCAGGTTCTTTGTTCTGGAGGCAAGTGTGCTCAAGGTAATGAGGTTTGGCGTTCTCTGGCGCAACAATGAATGGCGTCCTGATCACCACAAGCGTCTAAGCCTAAATGACAAAGTCTCCGCAGAAGCTGAATTTGTTTTTGAAACATCAAGTGGCCAGAGACTTGAAACCTTATTTGCCCATTAGTGACTTGTCAGGGCGGTGGATTTTAGTTTGTACGATAATGCTGCATCCACCTAAAGTAACGAAAGTTCTTACGTAAAATTCCTAGTAATTGCCTCTTCGTAGGTGCAACATTAATCCTAACATTTGTAATATCAGTTTGAAACTTGTAAGATTGTCGTGTCCTATTCCTACGTTTTAAAAATCTTGTGAATCAAACGGGTCCTGAGTTGGTGAGATGTTGTGCCTCCCATCTATCACCAATAGCCGTCGGATCTAGATCTGACGCATACAAACCAAGCTTCTACATTTTTGCAAAAAGATGCCCGCATTTGTTCCCTATTTACAAACAACTCCTTGTCTCTCACAATCAGCCTTATCTCCTCCCCACCACATCTAGAAGGCTGTGGAAAATCTGGCGTGATGGCCGCTGCCGGAGCCGTCCAACCCCCAATATTGGTGTTCCGTGCAATGCACGGGCATCTACGCATGGGAAATTATGTCGAACAGGGCTAGTTGTAAGCAGGCTAGCTCTACAGCCATGATGATAGTGAATGCAGACGGTGAGGCTGACTATGGTATGCCGAACATGGCGCCTGTACTCAGGTGTCATCTCCGGCGCAGGGTCTTGTCACTTCACTGTGAGGAGCAGCACGTAATAATTTGACCAACGGGTAGTACAGTGCTAGTACTCCTACTAATACATTGGCACTACTACTAGTAGTACTAGTAGCACCACTGTCTGGATTTAGGAGTACTACCACGTCCATCTGGATTTTAATATTTGACTAGCAATATCTAGTAATGGATGTCACAAAAAATGTACTACTCCCTCTGTAAATAAATACATGGTGTTTTATTCCTATCGGCGAGAGAACTTAATTTTTTTTGCTAACTAGAGTACTAATAGGATTACATGCAATGAACTAAACACTACATGTCATGTTTGGTAGTCTCAAGTCATTGAAAGCATGCACGGCCCACATCTCTCATTGGTTGATATGTCATGAAATAAGAAACAAGGAGGGAGTTAATGCACCATGCCTAAGTATTTTGGGATTACTTGCTTTTCGTAAGGTGACTTACACAACATTTTTGTTTACATGCATTAACATTTTATTAGTTAAATCAAAGGTCAAAACTTGGCACAAAATGCAAAGGGGACCAATAAACCAGTAAACATCAAACTTCTCTCGTTTGGCCCCAACTAGAGGTCCGGTGAGATGACTATACTGCACCGGTACGGAGGGGGACGCAGCTTCATTAACTTACGGCAACTGCCTTTGGGTGAATGACACGTGGGCCCAGGGGGTGGCTGGCCCACCTATCATACAGCCAAAGGCAGGTGCAGTAGAGGGCCAAGGAGTAGTACGAAATCCTACACACCTATGAAAGCTAACCAAGGGCAAGAGTGATCACTCGAATCGCAAGATCAGTTGACTAGAAGCTAAGCTAGACCCATGGAGGCGATGAGCGCGAGCATCAGCCGGCTGTGCCAGAAGGTCCATGACGCTGGCCTATGGCCCAGCACCAAGGAACGTCTCCATGTAGTATTGCTTAAGGCCGCCAGGGCAAGGGGCCGCTTGGACGACAGCTTCGTCTCCTTGTTCGACGAGGTCCTCGTCGGTTTCCTTGACAAGTTCACCATCATCAAGAAGCTTGCGGACGACTTTGACGTAAGCCTCCAGCCGACGCGCCCAGGCTCTGCGATACCCGCCACCCTCAACAGCCACTATGGTGACAACCTCTTCGACGCACTGGTGGCCCTGCGACTGCCCGCCGTCACGCCGGAGAATGTCCACCTCGAGGTCGCGCTCGTCGCGCAGCGCCTGGCGCAGCAAGACACCATCAACATAATCACCCACGTCTACACGCAAATCGTCCACAATGACTACTACATGCAAGAGGAGGATGATAGGACGCTGGCCTTCTTGGACCGCAGGGCAACCTTGGACGGCACTATTCAGAAGCACGTTGAGCTCGCCGCCGACGCCGCTGCTCCTCACACGTCGGTTGGTGAACCGGCGCACTAGGCCGTGAGGATGTCGTTGATGGATCCATATGTATTTTTATCTTTCCGTCAAATCCATGTAGTAGTATATGATACTACAGTAATTATCTTACATTTCGCATCAACTTCATAATTTTCGTACATACTCCATGCATGAACGGCGCCAGAACCAAACTTCTCATTACTCTAGGAAAAATCGTTATTTTCTATCTATCGGTCGCGCCATGGCGCAGAACCAAATTTTACAAGTTACGAGTTCAAAAGGAAAAGACTGTCGTGTTCGCGTCGCACCCCCACACGGTTGGTCCGGCACGCCGCTCAAGCAGGAATGCGTGCGGTGTTGCATTTTCACTTACAAGTGGGACCGCAGTTGAGCAAACCGACTATCGGCAAACCCCCACCCCGCCCACCGCGCGATGGCTGAGAAAACAGGAGGGAGAAGAGATGGCTGTAGCATGGACTCCAAGAAAATTGGTATCGGATGGGACTCGTGTGGGTGGCGTGTGCCGTACTGCTAGATGTGAATGCTAATTATGGCCCATGCCACCCCATTATATCGAGGTACGTAGAACAAATTTCCTGCAGTCCGTGCTCATCCCTCCTCTATCTCTCTTCTCAGCCAGCCAGCGGATGCGTGGAGCCCATCGTCTGTTTGCTCACATGCGGCCCCACATGTCAGTGAGAACACAAGAGGACCCACTGAACCTGCACATCTTTCACCTCGACGTGCTGGTGATGAAAAAAAAATCCAATAAAGATCTTCGATGGCCTCTTTTGGAGTTACTCAAGAGTAGTAAGATTCTATTTACAGTTTAACCCAAGATGCACATCTCGTGGCTTCAACTACCACTCTATTTTCTTTCATGACACGACCTGGATGCTGGATGTCCCACGTGTCGGCAAAAGGAGGAAGAACCCAACCAAATCTTCAGTTGTGCTCTCGGATTAGACTAGTTGTGCTAACTTAAAAATTTTATTGTGTACTCCCTCCGTTCCAAAATACTTGACTTCCATTTGTCCAAAAATGGATGTACCTATATACTAAAACATGTCTAGATACATATATATTTTGACAAATAGAAGGCATGTATTGTGCAACGGAGGGAGTAGAATGGATGCAAGTTTTTGTATTGGGAAGAAGAGTACATCCATATATTGATAGAGCGCAATTTAGTAGATGTTCTATCACTTTTAGCTAGCACGGAGGCTAGAGATGAGATTAGTGCACTTGTTGATACTCCTACTAGAATAGAGGCTAGATATGAGACTAGATGCGAGGAAGCAACGTTTACTTCTTTACACTCGAAGAAGAAAGAAGCACGCAAGATCGAGCCTCCGCAGATCAACAATGAATGCATCGAGAAGGAACTAATCCAACTTACAGGAGTAGTAAAATGTATTCTTGTGGTTCTTGTTTTCTTTGGTCTTGCTTTTCTAGTCAAAATTATCGTTGGAGTTCATGCAAAACAGAGGTCCGTTTGGGGTCGTGCGTTGGAGTTGGCCTTACAATTGGGACCGCAGTTAAGGAAATCGACTATCGGCAAACCCCCACCTCGCCCGCCGCGTGATGGCTGAAGTTAGAGAAATGACGAGGTTGAAGAGATTGCTCTAGCACGGACTCCAAGAAATAATATGTTGTCAGATGGATGTCGTGGTGGTGGCGTGTGCCGTACTCCTGGACGTGAATGCTTGTTCTGGCCCATGCCACCCTACTACTCCTACTACTTACTCCTACTATATAGTACTAGTATCGAGGATTCGAGGGGCTGGTTACGTACAACAAACACATTAACATATGGCTTGTTCTGGCCCATGCCACCCTACTACTCCTACTACTTACTCCTACTATATAGTACTAGTATCGAGGATTCGAGGTGCTGGTTACGTACAATAAACACATTAACATATGGCTATAGTAAAAACACCCGCCCGACGCGCGAAGCATGTGAAGCTAGTACAAGTAGTGTACTACTATTGTGGATTGGCCTCATCCAATAACCAGTTGCAATGCACGTACAATTATGTATTCAGAAAATATTTTTTTGCCTCGTCGCACCACTCACTCAGAGAAGCGACTCGAAAGCCATTCATAAATTTAGTAAGTTTATCACAGGCATATCATTTTATTACATACAACAGGTCATCAACCCACATCGACAACGAGGATACATTATAAATACTAAAGTTTTCACCACGCAACAAATAACAAGCAATGAAATGAACTTAAACTCAACCATTCCTCAGCGTTGGAAATGCTTGCTTTGAACCACAAGTGATTCTCTGGGACGGGCCATCGATTGTCGATCTGGAAACCAACGCGGGACTGATCATACAGGCTGAAGCAACCTACTATATCAGTACCAGGGTAGGGAACCACCCAAATGTCCGAGGTATAGACACAATTGCTTCTCATAAATGGTACTAGTAATGTTGTGTCAACAACAGTTGGATCGCCTTTCACCATCATCGGATAGTTTTGTCCAAGGAAGAGCGAGTTTTCTCCAAGACTATCAATTCTGTACCAGGGAGAAGGAGTTGGTGCTAGCACACTAGTATCCATCCCGAATACCATGCAACGGGTGTTGGAATAGGTCCGGAGAGTGCGACCATGGGAGACTACACCTGCTTCCTTAGCAGTAACATCATCAGTGGGCTGTATACACACAAGAAGAGGTGATGTGTAACGCCCTCGATGCGGCTATATCTCCTACGTGTCGAAGCACGACTTAGAGGCATGACCGCATTGAAAGCAATGTCGCAAGTAAGGCAATCTTCACAACAACCCATGTAAATATATAAAAGGGGAAAAGATACATAGTTGGCTTACACTCGCCACGTCACACAAATACATGAATAACATTACAATCATCCAATACACTCATGGTCCAACTATGGTACCAAAATAAAAGATCAACCCCAACATGTGACACGGTCCCCGATCGCCCCAACTGGGCACCAGTACTGATCATCTGGGAAAGACACATAGTAACGACGAGAGTCTTCATCGAACTCCCACTTGAGCTCAAGCGCATCGTCTGTAACGGTATCATCGGTCCATGCATCTAGTTTTGGAAGTAAATTGTGAGTCACGGCGACTCAGCAATCTCGCACCCTCGTGATCAAGACTATTTAAGCTTATAGGTAAGGCAAGGTAATATGTGGAGCTGCAGCAAGCGACTAGCATATATGGTGGCTAACCTATTCGCAAAAGAGAGCGAGAAGAGAAGGCAAAGCACGAATGAAGAACTATGATCAAGAAGTGATCCTATAGCATCCTACGTCAAGCATTACTCCAACACCGTGTTCACTTCCCGGACTCCGCCGAGAAGAGACCATCACGGTAACACACGTGGTTGATTCATTTTAATTAAGTTAAGTTTCATGTTATCTATAACCGGACTTAACAAATTCCCATCTGCCCATAACCGCGGGCACGGCTTTCGAAAGTTCAAATCCCTGCAGGAGAGTCCCAACTTAGCCCATCACAAGCTCTCACGGTCAACGAAGGATATTCCTTCTCCCGAGACATTCCGATCAGACTCGGCATCCCGGTTTTACAAGACATCCTCGACAATGGTAAAACAAGTCCAGCAACACCGCCCGAATGTGCCGACAAATCCCGATAGGAGCTGCACATATCTCGTTCTCAGGGCACACTCAGATGAGCGCTCCATACAACTAAAACCAAACCTCGAGTTTCCCCGAGGGGGCGCTGCACATGGCTCTAGTTTGGACCAACACTCAGAGGAGCACTGGCCCGGGGGGGTTTAAATAAGATGACCCTTGGGCTCCGGAAACCCAAGGGAAAAAGAGGCTAGGTGGCAAATGGTAAAACCAAGGTTGGGCATTTCTAGAGGAGTTTTATTCAAGGCGAACTATCAAGGGGTTCCCATTATAACCCAACCGCGTAAGGAACGCAAAATCCGGGAACATAACACCGATATGATGGAAACTAGGGCGACAAGAGTGGAACAAAACACTAGGCAAAAGGCTGAGCCTTCCACCCTTGACAAAGTATATAGATGCATTAAGATAACAAGATAATATAGTGATATCCCAACAATAAACAATGTTCCCACAAGGAACGATCTCCAATCTTCACCTGCAACTAGCAACGCTATAAGAGGGGCTGAGCAAAGCGGTAACATAGCCAAACAACGGTTTGCTAGGACATGGTGGGTTAGAGGTTTGACATGGCAATTTGGGAGGCATGATAAGCAAGTGGTAGGTATCGTAGCATAGGCATAGCCAAAGAGCGAGCATCTAGCAAGCAAAGATAGAAGTGATTTCGAGGGTATGATCATCTTGCCTGCAAAGTTGTTAGAGTTGACTTGATCCTTGTAAGCGAACTCAATGGGCTCCTCATTAGCGAACTCGTCTCCCGGCTCTACCCAAACAAGACAAACAAACAAAAGGAACACAATCAACCACGTGCAATGCTCAAACCACATGATGCAAACATGGTATGCTATGCGGGATGCGGTATGTGATGCATATGCAAGATTTGAAAAGGAATGATTGAACCTGGACTCAACTTGGAAATCCAAGAGTGTCACTGGAAAGGTAAGGTGATTTCGGTTGAAATCAATATAAAGATCACCGGAATCGGATGAACGGTTTGGAAATGACAAGCAAAACAAATATGGCACAGGTCCGCAATAAACAGCAAGTAGCCATCTAAATGCATCAAGATAAGTATGCTAAAGCACTCAAACATGAAAACAAAATACATGGCAGGGATCCATTCATGATGCTTGACAAAAGATGAACACTGAGCTACGGCTAATTCATCCATTAACAGGTTCAAACAAGCATGGAAAAAGTGCAAATGATAACAGGTTTCAGAGTTTAGAAATTAACACAAGTCTGGAATTTAGCATCAGGAAGCACACTTTAGAGCATGAAAACTACATGCTACAGGAACTTAATACGGCAAAGCAAGGCATGGCATGAAGCTACTCAAAGCACTTAACAAAAGTCCCTTGGTGACCTTGAGCCAAAAGGGATCAGAAAATACAATTGCAATCATGTGAACATGGCAAAAACATAAACAGATCTCAGACTTAGTGAAAAACTGGAGCATGCAAATCTGTTAACGAGTAGGCATGTTTACGAGCTCGATGCACTCGCTACAGAGCATGGCATGACAAACTAAGCATACACCCATCAAGAATACATATCATAGAAGCTAGACATGGCAAGAGCAACAACATAGCATGCACAGATCAATAGCAACATCCTCGGCAAAATCGCTAACAAGTCAACAATCTGCCAGGATTCACGAAATAGCAAAAGTAGAGCTCGATTGACTCAAGCTAGGGTGCTCCATAAATGCAAACAAAGAAATGGATGGATAGAGAACCACAAGGTTAACAAATCATCCTTACTGATCATCCTCAAAAGAGGCACGGATCACTAGGAAACAACATGAACATCTGGCATACCGACAAAAACAGAACAAGGACTTAGTGAAATTCTAAGTCCCTGAAATCAGCATTACCGATTACGCTACTTTGCAATCTTGTGCTAGTCACCACACATATCACAAAAATACATGGTAAGCACCTCTGTAAAGATGGCATGGCATATAACAAAACTCATGTAGAGCTCAGGAGCATATCATGCGAACATTAATCATGGAAAAAATGATAAATAGCTATTTGATGAAACAGATCTGACAAGTTTATCACATAGCCCTCTTCCAACAGCATTTCGGGCATCGAGATGAGCTCAAATGAAAATGATGCAATGAGATGAAATGATGTACTCGTTGAGGCGAACATTTTGAGGATGAACTCGCCGGAGATGGGGACGGCGAGATCCGGCGACGAGGGGCGACGAGTGGCCGCGAAGGAGGAGGTGGGCGCGCGGCGGGGTCGGCGGTCCCCAGCCAGGGCGCGGCAGGGCGCCGGGCAGTGATGTCCGCGGCCGGCCGGCGCGGCGAGGTGGCAGCCGACGCGGGCAAGGAGGCATGGGCGGCGGAGCAGTCGGGCGCGGCGGCGAGGAGGCGACCCGCGGGAGGCGGCGGCTCGGGCCGGGGGGGCCCCTGCCTGGGCCCGGGCGGGCCGGCGCGGGCGAGGCGGCGAAGTGGTCTCCCTGGGACAGGTGGCGGCTCCGGGTTGGTCGGCGGAAGCGGCGGACGTGTCCGGTTGCGGCCGGACGTGTCCGATGGCGCGCGAGGTGATTTTCTAGGGTTTGGAAGGAGGGGATCCAGAATTTTCGAGGAGGGTCTATATATAGAGGTAGAGGGAGCTAGGAAGCTCCAAATGAGGTGCGGTTTTCGGCCACGCGATCGTGATCGAACGCTCTAGACGATAGAATGGGTTTAGGTGGGTTTTGGGCCAAGTTGGAAGGGTGTTGGGCTGCAACACAAACGAGGCCTTCTCGGTCCCTCGGTTAACTGTTGGAGTATCAAACGAAGTCCAAATGGCACGAAACTTGAAAGGCGGTCTACCGGTAGTAAACCAAGGCCACGTGGCAAGTCTTGGTCCAATCCGGAAATGTTTAACCCCCACACATGAAAAGAGGTAGAAAGGGGCACCGGAGGAGATAGGAGCGCCGGAATGCAAAACGGACAACGGGGAAAATGCTCGGATGCATGAGACGAACACGTATGCGAATGCAATGCACATGATGACATGATATGAGATGCATGACAAAGGCAACAACACACGGAGACAAATCCTGAACCCAAGGAAAATAAATTAACTTAGCATCGGAAACGGCAAGAGTTGAGATGCATATAAGGTAAATTACATCCGGGGTGTTACATGATCCATCGGAATTAGTTGCCAGGCGCCATAGAGTATATGGGCGCTGCTCGTCCTCATGCTCATGATCATCACCATCGTCATCTCCCCATTGGTTATAAAAAATTTCAAGTATAGGTGGTGGGATGTTCACAGGACCTTGGAAACACAAGAAGAAGGTTAATTAGTAAAGGGAAACTTGCTAACCCGCATGCATGTGTATGAAACAATTATAATTATGGTGGAAGACAAACGTACCAAAACTACGAGGATCCCATGCAAAAACAGTGCCACGAGTGGTGGAAGCAAACACAAGGCCCTCGTATTGAATTGCATCATAGTACTCATCCGTGTACAGAAACTGATTTTTGAGCAATATCCATCGAGTCAAACCACCAAGGACGGCAACAAGCTTGTCGAAGATAGCAACAACTTGATAGCTGTTGTAATTCCAAGAGCGGCTGGGAACTCGACATATTGATATCTTCCGTTGAAGATAGTCACCATGATCGTATTTGAACGTGCGTACAATACCGGTGTGCTCAACCTCTGGGCAGTCTGCTGAGACTTTTGGAAGTGGAACCCGGTCACGAGTGTACACATTCACAAGTTCCCACTCGTAGTTGGACCCAATGTAAACAACCCAATCTCCATTTGCGCCTGCCCAAGCCCTTCCCTCAAGCGATGGCATCTTAACATCATACGTATCATTATCAAGCTGCATCAACTTGCATAGGGTGAGGCCTCCATCGTGCCGGCGCCAGTCATCAGGGTCACGACGAAGAAGATAGGGGAGATCAAACCGCTCCTTGACTCTTGGGTTCTTTGTAATGATGTTATTAGTTGAGTCGAGAATGGGCTTCAACGAACCTGCCATGCTAGCCGAGGTGATGACGTCGCACCGGTCAATGAGTTCCTCCACCACGTCGTCTTTCAGATCGGGGCAAGAATAACGGGGTCGTTTCCGGCCTGTTCCCTCCATGGAGAAGACGATCGAACAATGGCAGAAGAAAGGGTGAAGGGCTGAAGGAAAATGGAGGAGGGAGAGGAAGAGCGTGCGACCGCAGTTCCAAATTGAGAGGGAAAGGCGAAGAGTCGGTGGACGGTTGCGAGTTTGCCACGGTTCACAAAGAGGCTGTAACACCCCGATACCGATGCGCCAGGTGTCTTCCAGTTATTCGCTGTTGTTGCCATGTCATTCGCTTGCATGTTGCATCTTGCCATGTCATCATGTGCATTGCATTATCATGTTTTCAAACTTGCATCCTTCCGGGTTTTCCCAGTTCCGTCCGTTGTCCGTTCCGAGCCCAGACACACTTGCACGCGTCCGCGGCATGTCCGAAATAGTATTTTATAAGTGGCCGGAAAATGTTCCCGGAATGGGATGAAATTTGGCGTGTTGTCTTATTATAGTGTAGATAGACCGCCTGTCAAGTTTCATCGCATTCGGTGTTCTTTGATAGCCCAAACATTAAACTATAGTGGCATTATAGTCGGGCACACGTCGGACGTTTTCGGTCTCCGGAAACAGTCGCCGGGTCTCTCTCTCTCTTCTCTTCTCTCAGCTCGAGACCGTCTACACAGTCCACTGCCTACCGCCAAGCCCAACCTAACCTCTCTCGTCAGAACACGGCCCTCCTCGCGCGCGCGTCCGAGAGCTGTCCCGGACCCGACCCGGGTAGTCGTCACCGTTGGTTCCAATTCATCCCCAAACGTCCACAAAACATCTCCGTTTTTGTTTTTGGACTCCCTACCTATTTTATTCTCGTCCACCGGATTCTGATCCGATGATCCAGATCCCTCTCCTTTAATCCTTTTGCTATATATACCAGACCAAACCCTAATAACTAGGTTGTTTGTCCCCCTTAGCTGCCGCCACACTCCAAATCCCCCTCGGGATCCATCCCCTTGGTAGCCGCCGCATCTTCCTCGTTTTTCTTAGCCACCCATACAGATCCACTTCCCCTCCCTCGGATCCAATCCACCAACCACCGCAACCTTCTCCCACTCGATCTGGACCGCCAGATCTCTAATCCGACGGCCCAGGAGGCTCCTATCGCCCCAGCCTCGCCTCCCGCACCCTCCGCAGAGGCACTCACCTTGACCCCGAGCGGATCGAGCCAGCCATCCCCGCCGGCGATGGGAAGCAGCACCAGCAGGACCCCGCGGCCTCCTCTGACCTCTCCTCGAGCCAATAGGTCCAAGGCCTCGTCCCTCTCTCTTCTTCCTCTATCGTTTCTTCTCTCTCTCACATGTCTTCCCTTCTCTCTGTACCGCTGCAACAGGGAGCACGTCAGGCACCATGGCTGCCGACGGAACTCCGCCGCCTCGCCGATTCCACACCTTCAGGTCGCCGGCCCAGCCGAACCTGCAAGACACCAAGTCCAACGCTGTGCTTCTCCTCTACCCCGAGCTCCTCCCATGGCGCCCTCGTTCCTGAGCACGTCAACCCCGCCGCCTTGATTTCCTGTGCTGAAGGACCACCTCGCGCGCCTCTGTCCTTGAGAAGGAGCTTGACCTGCTCCCAGCGACCTCGGCCTCCGACGACCTCCATCGCCCAGGGCCCCGGCGACCTCTCCGCCCTGGCCTCCGCCGCCGCACTGGCGAGCGCGACGCGGGAGCACCTCCTGCATCGCTGCTACCGTCTCGAACCTCTCCCAGCGCTCCTTCGTAGACCCCGCGCCAAGTACCTGCCTCGCCGGAGTGGTCCTCGCCGCCGCCCTTCTCCCTCCGCCTTGCCCGCTCGCCGGAGCTCGGGCACTGCTCTGCTTCGTGCCCGTTGGCCCTGTTGTGCGCTGCTCTGCTTTGGCCAAGCCTCCCCGTTGACCCGTTCAAGCTCCAACGTGGACAGCCACCTGGAGCTCAAGCCTCCCCGTGGCCCAGATCTGTTAGACCAGCTACGGGCCTGCCTCCTCCTCTCCACAGTTCCAGGCCAAGGCCCATGGTGAGCGCCCAGCCGCCCCCTGTTTCGGTCCAGTTCTTGTTTTTTTCAGATCTGCGTTTTTAGTATTTTCCCAGAGATAGCAGTTTTACCGAAAACCCCTTGCACAACATGCATATAAAAACTCACAATTCGTGCATCTGATTAAAATGATTTATATATGAAATATGCTTAGAATTTTGTCTAGTTTCTTAATGTCCAACTTTCATCCATGTTTAAAATGTTTA
This sequence comes from Triticum urartu, assembly GCF_003073215.2. Lineage (NCBI taxonomy): Eukaryota > Viridiplantae > Streptophyta > Magnoliopsida > Poales > Poaceae > Triticum > Triticum urartu. The sequence continues at coordinate 483,853,556 of NC_053025.1, forward strand.
AACTTGCTATTTGGTTAAAGGTGCTCCTATGCCATGCTAAAATGCTTTAATTCATAACTAAATAACTGTAGCTCGGTTTTAAATAATCTTTATATGTAAATGGGGTAGAAAATGCATAGTTGAACATGGTGGCATCTCTTTGCATGTTTAACAACTCAAAAATTGTGTTTAGGGCAGATCAGTACCAAACCTAAAATATGCACATGAGGAGTTTCTGGACTTGTTGTTTTGTTGTTCCGGCCTCATTTAAACTTGCCTAGATAAGTAGTTTTCATTTGCTTCACCCTCTTGCCATGTTTAACAACATTTAATATTGTTGGGTACATAAAAACGATCGAACTAAATAAGTCACGTGGTGTTTCATCAATATGCAACGGAGTTGCATATTGTGCTCCACTTAATTTGTAGGATTGTTTGTGCACTTTGCCATGCCATGACTCATTAAACCGGACATGCATCATACTTGTCTGTGCATTGTGTTGTGCTTATGTGATGGTCATTTACTATGTTGTTTGCTTTCTTTCCGGTGTACTTCTTCTCGGTAATCCGGTAATGTTTCGTTTCTGAGGATCCGTTGGCTACGTTCGTTTGTCTTCTTCATGGACTCGTTCTTCTTCCTTGCGGGATCTCAGGCAAGATGACCATACCCTCGAAATCACTTCTATCTTTGCTTGCTAGATGCCCGCTTTTTCTCTATGCCTATGCTGCGATACCTACCACTTGCTTATCATCCCTCCCATATTGCCATGTCAAACCTCTAACCCACCTTGTCCAAGCAAACCGTTGTTTGGCTATGTTACCGCTTTGCTCAGCCCCTCTTATAGCGTTGTTAGTTGGAAGTGAAGAGTGGAGTTTGTTCCATGTTGGAACATGGATATTTGTTGGGATATCACAATATTTCTTATTTAATTAATGCATCTATATACTTGGTAAAGGGTGGAAGGCTCGGTATTATGCCTGGTGTTTTGTTCCACTCTTGCCGCCCTAGTTTCCGTCATACCGGTGTTATGTTCCTTGATTTTGTGTTCCTTACACCATTGGGTTATAATGGGAACCCCTTGACAGTTCGCCTTGAATAAAACTCCTCCAGCAAGGCCCAACATTGGTTTTACCATTCGCCACCTAGCCTTTTTCCCTTGGGAGTCGCGCATCCCGAGGGTCATCTTTATTTTAACCCCCCCCCCCGGGCCAGTGCTTCTCTAAGTGTTGGTCCAACTGAGCGATGTCCGGGGCTACCAGGGGTAACTCTGGGCTGGCCTACCCGACGTCTTGCTCATCCGGTGTGCCCTGAGAACGATACATGTGCATCTCCTATCGAGATTTGTCGGCACATCTGGGTGGCTTTGCTGGTCTTGTTTTACCATTGTTGAAATGTCTTGTAATCGGGATGCCGAGTCTGATCGGATTGTCTTGGGATAAGGAATATCCTTCGTTGACCGTGAGAGCTTTTGATGGGCTAAGTAGGGGCACCCCTACAGGGATTTGAACTTTCTAAAGCCGTGCCCGCGGTTATGGGCAGATGGGAATTTGTTAATGTCCGGTTGTAGAGAACTTGACACTTAACTTAATTAAAATGCATCAACCACGTGTGTAACTGTGATGGTCTCTTCCCGGCGGAGTCCGGGAAGTGAACACGGTGGTGGAGTTATGCTTGAGCATAGGTTGTTCTAGGATCACTTCTTGATCATAGTTTCTCGACTGTGCTTTTGCCTTCTCTTCTCGCTCTCATTTGTGTATGTTAGCCACCAAATATGATAGTCGCTTGCTCCAGCTCCACCTTATACCTTTACCCTTCCTATAAGCTTAAATAGCCTTGATCGCGAGGGTGTGAGATTGTTGAGTCCCCGTGACTCACAGATACTTCCAAAACCAGTTTGCAGGTGCCGATGTTACCGAGCAGGTGACGCAACCAAGCTCAAGGAGGAGCTCGATGAAGATCTTGTCCCTTGTGTTGTTTCGTTCTAGTTGGTCAGTAGTGGAGTCCAGTTGGGGTCGATCGGGGATCTGTGTAGCATTTGGGGTAGTCTTCTTTTATTTTGGTTCCCTAGTTGGACCTTGATTGTATCTGGATGATGTAATGCTTTTATTCATGTATTGTGTGAAGTGGCGATTGTAAGCCAACTATGTATCTCTTTCCCTTATGTATTACATGGGTTGTGTGAAGATTACCTCACTTACGACATTGCTTACAATGCGGTTATGCCTCTAAGTCGTGCTTCGACACGAGGGAGATATAGCCGCATCGTGGGCATTACAGGTTGGTATCAGATCCTTCCCCGACTTAGGAGCCCCCTGCTTGATCGAATCGCTGGCGTTGTTTAGTCTAGAAAAATGTTTTGAGTCTTATAGGATTATATATATCAGAGAGTAGGATTCTTTTTACTCCTCAGTCCCTTCGTCGCTCTGGTGAGGCATCCTGACGTGGAGTTTGACTCTTCTCTTCTCAAATTTCACTAAAAAAATTTAGGATCACACGGGTATCTTGGAATCGTTCTGATGGTTTTGTAACAAGAACATTGTTCTTGGTGCCTCCTGACATTTAGGGGTTGTGGCAGTGTCCCGGGGAGTTGAGCTCCGAGGTGTTGTCGTCACAATTTTATCGTTGCAGTTCTGGAATACCTGAGTTTCACCGACATCGAAAATCTCTTTTATGCAGTTGTTGGTGAGATAACCTCGACGCCACCCAGTACTGGGGCGGGAGTTCGGGAGTATTGCCATAACTTGTATAACATATGCTTTTCGAAGGTTGAGGTAAATGATTTCCGAAGGTTTCTTGGTGATGTGTTGAAGGATGGATACAGCTGGATGTAGGATTTGTTAGTTTTGGGTGAGATATTATGCTTGGCCTGTATCCCTAACACATGATTGCATAACCGAAAAGTTTCGGGAGTTTATAAGGCTCTTAGGATATCTTTCCGACGGATGTATGATATGAAATTGGGGTTCGACGTCTAGTGGTCCGCCTATCCATGGTTGGTTTTACAGTGGTCTCGTTGTGTCTTAAAGAGTCCTTGTCTATGCTGACTCGGGGACGCTTCGTATGCCATGTGCACTGCCTTGTACATGATGGTGTTGTACGATCAAGCCCGTGTAGGCCCCACCACGAAAACTTCGGACGAAATCTCTATCATATGTTTGTTCCGGCTTATTCTGCAAGCCAATCCTTTGTTTTGTTTTGAGTTGTGGTTTTCGAGTTGCTTCAATGTCAAGTGTTTATTCCATACCTTTCCTAAACGGTGTTCTCATATTTCTATGTGAATAATAATCCTTCATGATAATCGAGATTGTCATGTCAATCCTTTTTCAACCGGCGTGTTTCTCTTCAAGTGGATCCGATCATTCCTACTTCCGCAAGATCAACTCAAGTCTTCCCAATGTTGTTGGTCTCATCCGTCTCCAAGTTGCCTTTGTTTTTCCCCCCCCCCCCCCCCCCTTTTCTTCAAGGACTCGGATTTCTTATTCAAGTACCCTTTTATGGATGGGAAGTCTCTCCAATCTTTTCCATCAATATTCTTATCCGGTGATTCTCAAGAAGACTCTTACGGAGATTCAAGATCATCATTCTTCATTCTTTTCTTCTCCGGTGGTTTCAATTCAAGCTTTTGGTGTTGATCTTATCCTTTTTCTTCGTGGCAAATACCTTCTTATGCCGGTGCACCTCATAATCTTCCACTTCTCGCAATTCAATTGTTCTGGAGTGTTCAAGATATCTCGAGGCTATTATCTCATTCAAGTCATTTAAAACAACCGGTGCAATATCTTTTCCTAAGTAATCATTCTACGGTGTATCTTTTGAGTGGGCCCTAACCCATAGGTCTTTTCCCAGGATCTTACCTGACTCTTCTAATTTTCCCGGAGCTAACCGAAATTCTTTCAAAATTGACGTAAGAATGAATTATCATCAGTCATATGTTCTTCTCTAAGATCTTTCGAATTCTTTTCGTCAATTGATTCAACCTTTCCATTATTCATTCTCCCGGAGTATCTCAACAATTTTGATGGTGTTTATCGTCATCATTCCCGGATTTTGAAGACCGAAGAAGAGTGTTTCCTCTAAATCTTGGTCCGTTCTCTCGAAGATTCATGGTGCTAGCTTTACGCCATCCTCTCATAATTCGTTTTGATTGTGAGAATTCTTTTCACCCACCCAGAGCATTTCATGAGTTGTTTCCATTTATTTCCTCCGAAGGCCATCTTTCCAAATATTATTCATTCTCAGCTTTCAGCTATCATTCTCCAAATCTTACCGGTGCATCATTAAAATATTCTCTAATCAATTCATGATCTCTTCGTTCTCATGTATCTAAATCCTAGCAAGCATCTTCGTTCCATTGTTAATTTTACACGGTGTTTCTTTATCTTTTCTTCGTTCATTTTCAATTCTTATGGTGGTTCTTCTAGATTTCTCTTCCTTATCAATTTATTCGTTGTCAATCCTACCGGTGGTTCATAGAAGATTTTTCCCAAGTTTGTGCTATATCTACCTTAATCCTTTCTACGAGAATAAGTAGTATGCCAAATCCATTGCTTGTCATCAATTAAATTGATGAAGGATAAGCATAATGTAATTCTTATTCTTGTTTCATTGAGTAAAATTCAATTTCTGCTTTCCGGAGTGGTTCATCATGTCACATTCCCGGTGTGAGATGCTTTATCTTTTCTTCCGGAGTTCCAAGTTTCCACTTTATCTCGTAGCAAACTCTCATCCAAATCATTGCAAGGATTCACCTTGTGTTTTCAACTTCTCTTTCCTTTCATTTGATAATTCTTTTATTACCGGAGTTCTTCGAGAGTTTCTTCATGGTGGCTCATCAAGGAGTTAATTCATTCTCGAAGTGTCCATTGAGATTTCTTTTCAAGGGAGCTCAAGCATTCTTCATCTTGCAATCCGGAGTGCAATTCTTTCTACCGTATCATTGGAGGTGGTATTATGTCATTCTTGATAATCTAAGTCCATGTTTCATGATTCACATGTTGTTAAGAATGAGGTATTTCAAATCCACCAATCTCTTCATTGGAGTTATTTTGGGTTATATTTCACCTAAAGCCTTTCCTAAGGATTGTGGCTATCTATGGTGCTTATAAGTGACCTAATTTCTTCATTTATCATCCCGGTGACATAAGGTTCTCGTCTCCTTCTTGATATCAAGCCAATCTATTGTTTCGTTAGTGGCAGAATTTCACCTCATAATTTTGAGATGTTTTCCATAAGCCCACATCAAGCTTATTCTTTTCGTTGTTGATTTTCCAACAACTCCGTTCCACCTTTCTCCTAAGGATGCCTTTTCAAGCTCAATTGTGGTAGAAGTTGGCATTTTCTTCTCCATTCTTTTATTTCAATTATCTATCTTCTATTTTCTTCCGTTCGGAGGCATTGTGATGATGCTCTCTTCGACCCATCATCTTGTTTGTCAAGATCTTGTTCAATTCTTTCCATTTGTAGTTGGAGTGTTGTCCAAATTATATCAGTCTTATTCCTTCTCTATCTTGTTTATCCGGAGTGTTGTGTACTCTGCTCAAGGTCTTTTCATCTTATCAAGTTTCTATCACTTTTCAACCGGAGTGCTGTCCGAATTTGTTCTTCCTTGTTACTCTTCCCTACCGGAGTGCTTTCAACTGTGTTCTTCTTCGTTGCATTCTTTCTTTCAATTTGTTCAACCTATCAAGGTTCGTGGTTTCACTCGTTTGTCAAAGAAGCAACTTAGTTTTACCTCTTCTCTTTCTCTTCCGTTTTCCCTCCGGTAGCATTCTAGATCTTGGGACGAGATCCTCTCATAGTGGTGGAGTGTTGTAACGCCCCGAGACCGATGCGCCAGGTGTCTTCCAGTTATTCGTTGTTGTTGACATGTCATTCTCTTGCGTGTTGAATCTTGCCATGTCATCATGTGCATTGCATCATCATGTTTTCAAACTTGCATCCGTCCGGGTTTTCCCAGTTCCGTCCGTTGTCCGTTCCAAGCCCAGACACACTTACACGCGTCCGCGGCATGTCCGAAATAGTATTTTAAGTGGCCGGAAAATGTTCCCGGAATGGGATGAAAGTTGGCGTGTGGTCTTATTATAGTGTAGATAGACCGCCTGTCAAGTTTCATCGCATTCGGAGTTCGTTTGATAGCCCAACCGTTAAACTATAGCGGCATTATAGCTGGGCACACGTCGGACGTTTTCGGTCTTTGGAAACAGTCGTCGGGTCTCTCTCTCTCTCTCTTCTCTTCTCTGAGCTCGAGACCGTCTACACAGTCCACTGCCTACCGCCAAGCCCAACCTAACCTCTCTCGTCAGACCGCGGCCCTCCTCGCGCGCGCGCGTTTGAGAGCTGTCCCGGACCCGACCCGGGCAGTTGTCACCGTTGGATCCAGTTCATCCCCAAACGTCTACAAAACATCTCCGTTTTTCTTTTTGGACTCCCTACCTATTTTAGTCTCGTCCGTCAGATTTCGATCCAATGATCCAGATCCCTCTCCTTTAATCCTTTTGCTATATATACCAGACCAAACCCTAAAAACTAGGTCGTTTGGCCCCCTCAGCCGCCGCTACACTCCAAATCCCCCTCGGGATCCATCCCCTTGGTAGCCGCCGCATCTTCCTCGTTTTTCTCAGCCACCCAACCAGATCCACTTCCCCCTCCCTCAGATCCACTCCACCAACCACCGCAGCCTTCTCCCACTCGATCTGGACCGCCAGATCTCTGATCCGACGGCCCAGGAGGCTCCCATCGCCCCAGCCTCGCCTCCCGCACCCTCCCGCAGAGGCACTCACCTCGACCCCGAGCGGATCGAGCCAGCCGTCCCCGCCGGCGATGGGAAGCAGCACCAGCAGGACCCCGCGGCCTCCTCTGACCTCTCCTCGAGCCAACAGGTCCAAGGCCCCGTCCCTCTCTCTTCTTCCTCTATCGTTTCTTCTATCTCTCACGCGTCTTCCCTTCTCTCTGTACCGCTGCAACAGGGAGCACGTCAAGCGCCATGGCTGCCGAAGGAAATCCGCCGCCTCGCCGATTCCACGCCTTCAGGTCGCCGTCCCTGCCGGACCTGCAGGACGTCAAGTCCAATGCTGTGCTTCTCCTCTACCCCAAGCTCCTCCCATGGCGCCCTCGTTCCTGAGCACGTCGACCCCGCCGCCTTGATTTCTTGTGCCGAAGGACCACCTCGCGCGCCTCCGTCCTTGAGAAGGAGCTCGACCTGCTGCCGGCGACCTCGCCATCCAACGACCTCCATCGCCCAGGGCCCCGGCGACTTCTCCGCCCTGGCCTCCCCCGCCGCACCAGCGAGCGCGACGCGGGAGCACCGCCTGCATCGCTGCTGCCGTCTCGAACCTCTCCTGTCGCTCCTTCATAGACCCCGCGCCAAGTACCTGCCTCGCCGGAGTGGTCCTCGCCGCTGCCCTTCTCCCTCCGCCTTGCCCGCTCGCCGGAGCTCGGGCGCTGCTCTGCTTCGTCCCCGCTGGCCCTGTCGTGTGCTGCTCTGCTTCGGCCAAGCCTCCCCGTTGACCCGTTCAAGCGCCAGCGTGGGCAGCCACCTGGGCCTCAAGCCTCCCCATGGCCCAGATCTGTTAGACCAGCTGCGGGCCTGCCTCCTCCTCTCCCCAGTTCTGGGCCAAGGCCCATGGTGAGGGCCCAGCCGCCCCCTGTTTCGGTCCAGTTCCTGTTTTTTCAGATCTGCATTTTTAGTATTTTTCTAGAGACAACAGTTTTACAGAAAACCCCTTGCACAACATGCATATAATAACTCACAATTCGTGCATCAGATTAAAATGATTTATATATGAAATATGCTTAGAATTTTGTCTAGTTTATTAATGTCCAACTTTCATCCATGTTTAAAATGTTAAACTTGCTGTTTGGTTAAATTTGCTCATATGCCATGCTAAAATGCTTTAATTCATAACTAAATAACCGTAGCTCGGTTTTAAATAATCTTTATATGTAAATGGGGTAGAAAAATGCATAGTTTAACATGGTGGCATCTCTTTGCATGTTTAACAACTCAAAAATTGTGTTTAGGGAAGATCAGTACCACACCTAAAATATGCACATGAGGAGTTTCCGGACTTGTTGTTTTGTTGTTCCGGCCTCATTTAAACTTGCCTAGATAGGTAGTTTTCATTTGCTTCACCCTCTTGCCATGTTTAACAACATTTAATATTGTTGGGTACATAAAAAAGATCAAACTAAGTAAGTCACGTGTTGTTTCAACAATATGCAACGGAGTTGCATATTGTGCTCCACTTAATTTGTAGGATTGTTTGTGCACTTTGCCATGCCATGACTCATTAAACCGGACATGCATCATACTTGTCTGTGCATCATGTCGTGCTTATGTATGGTCGTTTACTATGTTGTTTGCTTTCTTTCCGGTGTACTTCTTCTCGGTAATCCGGTAATGTTGCGTTTCTGAGAATCCGTTGGCTACGTCCGTTTGTCTTCTTCATGGACTCGTTCTTCTTCCTTGCGGGATCTCAGGCAAGATGACCATACCCTCGAAATCACTTCTATCTTTGCTTACTAGATGCCCGCTTTTTTGCTATGCCTATGCTGCGATACCTACCACTTGCTTATCATGCCTCCCATATTGCCATGTCAAACCTCTAACCCACCTTGTCCAAGCAAACCGTTGTTTGGCTATGTTACCGCTTTGCTCAGCCCCTCTTATAGCGTTGTTAGTTGCAAGTGAAGAGTGGAGTTTGTTCCATGTTGGAACATGGATATTTGTTGCGATATCACAATATTTCTTATTTAATTAATGCATCTATATACTTGGTAAAGGGTGGAAGGCTCGGTCTTATGCCTGGTGTTTTGTTCCACTCTTGCCGCCCTAGTTTCCGTCATACCGGTGTTATGTTCCTTGATTTTGTGTTCCTTACACTGTTGGGTTATAATGGGAACCCCTTGACAGTTCGCCTTGAATAAAACTCCTCCAGCAAGGCCCAACATTGGTTTTACCATTTGCCACCTAGCCTTTTTCCCTTGGGAGTCGCGCATCCCGAGGGTCATCTTTATTTTAACCCCCCCCCCCGGGCCAGTGCTTCTCTAAGTGTTGGTCCAACTGAGCGATGTCCGGGGCTACCAGGGGTAACTCTGGGCTGGCCTACCCGACGTCTTGCTCATCCGGTGTGCCTTGAGAACGAGGTATGTGCAGCTCCTATCGGGATTTGTCGGCACATCTGGGTGGCTTTGCTGGTCTTGTTTTACCATTGTCGAAATGTCTTGTAACCGGGATGCCGAGTCTGATCTGATTGTCTTGGGAGAAGGAATACCCTTCGTTGACCATGAGAGCTTGTGATGGGCCAAGTTGGGACACCCCTGCAGGGATTTGAACTTTCGGAAGCCGTGCCCGCGGTTATGGGTAGATGGGAATTTGTTAATGTCTGGTTGTAGAGAACTTGACACTTAACTTAATTAAAATGCATCAACTGTGTGTGTAACCGTGATGGTCTCTTCTCGGCGGAGTCCGGGAAGTGAACACGGTGTTGGAGTTATGCTTGTGCATAGGTTGTTCTAGGATCACTTCTTGATCATAGTTTCTCGACCGTGCTTTTGCCTTCTCTTCTCGCTCTCATTTGCGTATGTTAGCCACCAAATATGCTAGTCGCTTGCTGCAGCTCCACCTTATACCTTTACCCTTCCTATAAGCTTCAATAGTCTTGATCACGAGGGTGTGAGATTGCTGAGTCCCCGTGACTCACAGATACTTCCAAAACCAGTTTGCAGGTGCCGATGTTACCGATCAGGTGACGCAACCAAGCTCAAGGAGGAGCTCGATGAAGATCTTATCCTTTGTGTTGTTTTGTTCTAGTTGGTCAGTAGTGGAGCCCAGTTGGGGTCGATCGGGGATCTGTGTAGCATTTGGGGTAGTCTTCTTTTATTTTGGTTCCGTAGTCGGACCTTGATTGTATCTGGACGATGTAATGCTTTATTCATGTATTGTGTGAAGAGGCGATTATAAGCCAACTATGTATCTCTTTCCCTTATGTATTACATGGGTTGTGTGAAGATTACCTCACTTGCGACATTGCTTACAATGCGGTTATGCCTCTAAGTCATGCTTCAACACGTGGGAGATATAGCCGCATCGTGGGCGTTACAGAGGCGCCCCGGCCTACATGTCCATTCAGAAATACTCCTACTACTCGCCGTCGTCTCACTAATATGTTGGAACGGGACCACATGTCAACGGAACATGGTGTATAATTTCTCGTGCAAAATGCGATCTGGCCGCGTTGGCCCGAGGTGCCGCATTAGTTATCGACCTTTATTTTTTTAATGGCGTGCCGATCAGTTTTGAAACACGACTAACTGGTACTGTATGCAGAGAAAATATAAACTACTCTACCACTACTCCACCTCCAGTACTAGTAGTATAAAAAGATATATAGGCTGGAGCTTGAGCGCTTTCTTGCTAAGGGCTGCCCACTTGCTTCTCACACTACCACCCTCTCTCCAGATCTAAAAAAGACCGCCCCGCTCTCCCTCCTCACCGGTGGTCACAGATTCGTCGGGGAAGAAAAGGACGTGTAGCGTTGACGCACTCGTCGTCGGCGAGCGAGGTCACACACTGATGACAAGGCCATCCTCTCAGACCTAGCGCCCGCGTGGGATGGCCTCTGTCCCCAAGCTCACTGTCGTAGTGTGTGCGGAGGACGACGACCACGAGCGAAGCCACTTCCCGCCGACCCTCAGGTATGCTACCTCTTTTCGAACCATAACCTTGTTCTATTACCCATCTGCCACGTCGTTGCATGTGGATATTTTTCCACTCCACCATCTTCCCAATTTGCTATCCTCTGCTCTGCTGGCCACATAGACGAAAACCATAATTTGCACTATTAAAGTAAACCCTACTTCATGCAGACTAATCCATGTCTCGGTTGAATAAGGAAAGGATGGGAGATTGTATTGTCCAAGAGAGTAGGCATCGAACCCGCATCTAGGTTGAAAAGGGGAAAATTAGTAGCTAAGGAATGAGTCTCGTGTTTATTGGTTGAAGAAGGGTAGAAAGGCATGACAACGCAATAGAGAATGACCAGGTCAATCGGTTTGTTGTCCTCGCATAGGAAAAAGGTGGCTAAAGAGAACAAAAATGGGACGTAATCCACATATGCTACCTGGATATTTGTTGCTCTGGGCAACCATACCTCCCTCACCACTCTGCGTCCGTGGAGGTACATCGTACTGGTGCGCCCACTGTCCGAATGGGCCTCCCATGCTCTTATTGCCACTTTTTTTGCTGTTAGTATAACGCCAGCAGTCAAGTCAAGCAATGCTACTGCTAAAGTGATGCCACATTTAACTAATGCCGCTCTCAGTCTAATGCCACCGATAAATTTAAGCAATGCCATTTAATGTCACTGGATTATTTCAGGGTTAGCTGTTGATTGTGGATGTATTAAAGATTTTTCAGCTAAGGCATTCTAATGTTGTTGCACAGCGACTATACCAACGATGAAACTTGTTACTACCTTCAGATTTTTGCACTGTTAATGCTTATAGATTACATACCTCACTTTCATGAGATAAGTTAATTTTTTTGTACAGTGTCACCAAAATGCCAAGGCGCTGATGTCATTTTATTTTGGTTAAACTGCACAGAAAATTATGAAGACAAGAGGAAAGGTCAAGAGTGGGCACCTCCTCCTCCGGCTGTTCTCTTGATTCGTTCGATCAAGTTTTTATGTTTGATCGATTATCAAGATTGTGATAGAAATTTTTAAGGTCCCCCTGAGTTCGAAATGATATTTACCTTGGAGTACATGGTTTGCAATTTTTTTATACTGTCATTAGTTAATAATGCTAGTTACCTTCAGAATTTTGTATTTGGTTTAATGCTCATGCACGGCTAGTATACCAATGCTGAAACTTGTTACCTTTACATTTTGTATTGTTAATTCTTATAGAAACCTTCAAGTGCTAGAGTTTATTGAAACCTGTTCAGTAAAACCATTGTACTATACCCTGTAATAAACTAACTACTCTACTGTTGCACTATCCACTGGATTAGTGTATATTTGTAGTATTCGAATGGTGTTGCATTAGCGTATGGACATAAATAAAGTGTGGCAAGCTTTCCCAGATATGTGCTCCAGAAAACTACTACCTGTTTTTCTAAATACTAGACATTTGGGTACTTTAAATTGAACCGCGAAAACGTCTTATATTAAGGAACAAAGGGTGTAGAGTTCACTTAAATTATCCCGGTAAAGCTAGTCACACCTTTGTTAAAATTAATGTTCATTATGTTATCGGAGGAGGTTTGTATGTTTGTCTCTAATGCCTGTCGACTACATACCTGACATCATGATGTAATGTTAAGTCATTTCCTTTTGTACAGTGTCACTGAATTGTCAAGGAGGTGATGGCATTTTATTTTAGTAGAACTGCACAAAATTTGCATAAAAGAAGAGGAAAGGTCAGGAATGGCTCAGTTTTTCAGAAAAAACTATGTATGCCTTCCTGACATCAGCCGTTGTTACTTTATTTATTCCTTCAAACAGGTGGTTAGAAACAGTCTTGCTACCTTTTCCCATTAAGAAATTGGAATGCTTATATTTGTGAGTCTATGCTTCAACTAGTGCCACTTTTAGAGTAATCACACTTTCAATATCTATGCAAACAGGGATGCTCGATTTTAGTGGAACTGCACAAAAAGTCCAACTGGTTCAACATTAGGAGCATGTTTTTTTCAAAACCTTTATATCCAATTGGTGGCACTATGAGCTGTTCATTACGAAGGTACATGGTTTGCTACTATCTTGCTACTCTTTTTGTATTGTCATTAGATAGTAATACTAGTGGTTTGCATGTGAATTTATTGGCAGGTGGACCTACATTGGAGGTGCAGGACAGGATTCAATGATTGGATGCTCAATTTCGGTTGTATCGATTTCACCTCTTCCATCACTGCGAACATGGATATCCTTGGTCTGATGAAGAATAGGCGCTATATTTCTGCTCTGAACCAGCAAATCAATTCAGTATGAAATTGTTTAGGGCAAAACATAACTGTATCAGATTGTCCAGTGCAGAACATGACAAATGCTAAGCGGAAGAGACATGTTTAAACCGAAAATACAAGGTGTGGTATATGTTTACTAGCTGCTTGATATTTGTGTAGACAAAGATGTCTGCCCATTGCTATTTGGCAAACAAACAACGTGTCCACAATTTTGGTTGAACTGCACAAGAGAATAGTATAGTCACTGCATGCAGTGCCATTTGAAAATAGACACAGAAAGATTGGATAGTCACTTCATGGACTGCAGAAAAGTAGTATTGTAGTATTTATTGGCCAACACTAGGTGCTTCATTGCTTTGGTCTGATTATACAATGGGCATCATTTTGCCTAAGTTAAAGTTTGTATTCCGAAAATAGTCTCGCGGCATGATCGAGAGAAGACCAAATCATATTGCAGTGGATTTTCCTCCATCATGTGTGGTTCATTCTCATGGTTCCAGCTATTGGTGAAACCACTTACGTTTGCAAGAGGAATTGTAGACTTCACAAACAAATTTGTCTTTCAGACTGTACTGAATGTTGGCCAAGAGAAGCATCCATGTTAGTAGGAAGAACAGATGTTTTTTCTAGATCTTTGCTTTTGGAGCTACATATTTGTATATGATCTGTGAATCATTGAGATGCATTAACATGTTGATCTTATGTATGGGAATCGTACTAGTTAGTTTTAGTTGCAACGCAAGATCCGAAGTGGCTGATCTTTGCTTTTGGAGCTACATATTTGTATATGATCTATGAATCATTGAGATGCATTAACAGTTACTTATTTATGTTCGCTCAGTGTTTACAAGTTACTGATCGATCACTAGCTAGCCTACAAATGCGCTCCTGGCAGTTTTATTTGCGACGCAAGATGCGAAGTGGCAGTTTTTTGAATAAAAATGCCTACCTCTGAAGAAACTGACAAGCTACACTATCGATCCTGCACGGATAAAAATGCCTACCTCTGAAGAAACTGACAAGCTACACTATCGATCCTACAAAAATAAATAGCGGATCACGCACGTACTACCTCCTTTCCGGTTTGCAGGGCTCAATTCAAGAAACGACCTACTCGATCCTACATGAATAAATAGTGGATCACGCACGTACTAGTACCTCCTTTCCAGTTTGCAGGGCTTAATTCAAACCTCTCACCAACCAAGGTACTCCCTCCATCCGGGTTTATTAGTCTCGTGAGCAAAGCAGCAAGACCAAGGCATGGCAATAATTAACGGCATGCAGAAGTTTAAGCCTAATTAACTCCAGTGATTTAAGTGGTTGCATGCGTGCCCTCGGTTGCGACTCGTTGCATGCTGCTTCGCGTACTGCCTGCGAGTGATTCTGAGTGCCTGCATGCAGCCGGCCGTAATTAAGGCAGCTAACTGATGCAAAAAAAGATACGCTTTAATTGTTGCGGGATTTTTAAATCCGTGGAATCATTATTGACAAGGAGGGAGATGATTCGAGTGCACTCCTTTGACAGCCATGCCGGCGTGCGACCCATACAGGACGGGATGGCACAATCATAATTTCAGTTTCTCTAGTTTTCCAAGGCAAGCTGGCGCACTAAGCCATTATGCATTGAATTCCGATGACTGTCGCGCTACCTTCCGCCTATAAGTACTGTTTCCCGACCTTCTCCGGTGCCACCATGACCCAACTCGCCATATCCTCATAAGCCCCCACCGGCCCGACATCACTTGCCACGTCCGCCATGCCCCCGCCCGTCCGGGGTAGGCGACGCCAGAGGCGGTCACCGCCGGAATTAGTGTTCGGGTTTTCACCGGAAGGCGGACGGAGGGAGGAGGCATTCTATCTGTCTTTAGATGGAAATGCGAAGATTGAGGAGTTGTTGGAGTGCGACCGCATGGCGGAGGAGCAGGAGTTGTTGGAGCGCGACCGCCTGGCGGAGGAGCAACGTACCGCTGATTTGCGCCGCCAGCGGGACATGGAGCAGCAGCGCACCGACGCTCTGAGTCGCGAGCAGAGCGCCCGCAACTGGGCCGACTACGTGGAGGCTGGCGCCCGGCAAATAGCCCTGGAGGCTGTCGGGCACGCACGCGTTCGCGACGCTGATTTTTACTACGAGCTCGTCAAGTGGGTTTCCCGCTTGGAAGCTGAAGCTTTGGTGGACCACGCCGGCATGGAAAGGGCCAACGCGCGCGAGCAATCCGCCCTATCGCACCTCTTGCAAGTCCGAGGCGAGGCGCACGACGCTGGTGCCGGCGTTTAGCGTGTACCACAGATGGCGGCTGGCATCGTCTAGTTAGCTAAGAGTATGTTAGTACTTGTACGCTACTAGAGTATTGGTGGGAGTAGATAGTTAACTTGGCTATGATGGTTGTCAACGTGGAAGTTCAGTACTCTATATGTGGATCAGACCTGTTACTTTGCTCTGAATGTTGAACTTTCTGTTTGAACGTATGGAATGGGCTGTTATATTTTTAAATGGGTTGTACTTGTCCTCGACGGGTTTAGAGGCTGACTTGTGGGCCTAGCAAGTTGACGTGTACACAATCAGGAGATGATTGTACGTCGAGAGGATGACAGCAGGGACCCACCAAGGTCATGTCAGTACGCAAGCAAGTGCCTCCTTATTTCAAGCCAATAAAAAAATGGCTCCTCCTAGTGGATTTCTGACATCTGGGTCCCATGCCATTGTCAACGTAGTCAATAGACGAGAGAATTGCACAACGAGCGGCTGACACCAGGGACCCAGCAGCTCGCCCAGTTATTTTTGTTTTCGGTTAATTTGATAAATGCCACTCCAAATCTGGTGTATCCAAGAAATTCCAATGCAATTTCCAAACTTTGAAAAATGCCATTTCATGCCATTTCTAGTGGCATTTTTCAAAGTCTGGAGTGGCGTTTTTCAAAGTTTGCAAACTGCAGTGGCGTTTTTCAAAGTTTGAAAAAATTGCAGTGGCATTTTTCAAGGTTTGGAAATTGCAGTGGCATTTTGATGAATCGCCATAATTGGAGTGGCATTTATCTAATTTGTTTTTGAGACGGAAGCATGGTGTCAACTGGGCTGTGCGGGGCACTCTGGCCTGTCTAGACAGCCTTTTCTTTTATGTTTACCACAGACTAGCCCGGTAGTTTTTTTTTCTTTCTGAAAATGGCTAGCCCAGTTTTTTTGTGATTTGTCAAGTAAGTCGCTTTATCAGGCCTGTTGGGCTGCAAATCTTTCAAGACGAGAAGAGCTTCATTCGGACGACAATTTATTGGATTTTATATTGATATACATTTATTTTTAAAATCAATCTAAATGTGACTCGAAATTTTGGGATTAAAAACAGTTCAGACCGCACCGACATATGCAAAATTTCGTATAATTTTTTAACCGTGGCCACAATATGGGCTGTAATGCTAACAAAAAGAATATGGGCTCCAAAAAATCTGTAAGAATTAGCAAATGGGTTGTAAATTATTTGAAATAATGGCAGATGGGCTGTATGATGTTTTCCATAGATTTGAGGCTTTCCACAGATGGCCTGTATACTGTTGGATGTCCATCCAACGACCGTCGTGCTTCTTCAATCTCTGCTCTTCCTGCTCCAGCCGCTCAAACAAGCGCCGGCGGGATTGCTTGCTCCCTCCTCCCCATGGCCGGCTGTGCTGCCGCACAGGCCTCACTGCCCCACCATACTCCCATCGCTGGAATAGCCATCACTCTACTCACCCACACCTGCTGTTATTCTCCGACGACGGTAGACAAACCAATAAACCCTCGTACAATCGTACTCCCCTCCGCGTGGGAAACAAAAACAACTGCTGAGTCTTACCTGCCTCCGTGTCGTTCCCTTCCTAGGCCTCGCCGTCGTCCACCGCCCTGGTGCTCTCGGCGTGGCGTGGTCAACATGGTCAACGACCGACATGCATCTGAAGTGGACTATACGTGGAGAGGCTGACAGCTGGGTCCACGTTCGCACGCAAGGAAATGCCTCCTTATTACGCGCAAAATAATGATTCCTCCACCTGACATCTGGGCCCACCGAAAGGGCCTCTGTATTTCGCGAAAAAAACATTACCGTCGCTGACATCTTGGACCCACCAGCTATATATTCGCACACAAGGAAGTTCCTCCTTATTACGCACAAAAAAATGAATACTCCCCCTGCTAGCTGGGACCCAGTATAGTGGGCCTACTAAGTTGACAGGGACGAATGGCTTTGTCAACTTAGTAAATATGCACGATTCTAGCTCGACTGACCGTACGATGTCCATCCAACGACCGTAGTGCTTCTTCAACCTCTGGTCTTCTTGCTCCAGCCGCCCAAAGCAACGCCGGTCGTGCCGCCTGCTCATGGCGCCTGCTCCTGCCTCCCGTGGCTGGCTGTGCTGCCGCGGAGGCCTCACCGCCCCCATACTACTCCCACCGCTGGCCAGGCCATCCCTCCACTCCACTCACCCACACCCCCTGTTATTCTGCGGCAACGGCAGCGCAGCCGAACCAGTGAACCCTCGAACTCCTCTCCGCGTGGGCATCCACTGCCGCGTCTTCCCCGGCTCCGCGTCATCCTCTTCCTAGGCCTCGCCGTCGTCCACCGCCGTGGTGCTCTCGGTGCGGCGTGGTCAATGTGGTCAACGACCGAATTCCATCGGAAGAATACTGTACGTGGAGAGGCTGACAGCTGGGTCAACGGCGGCCGCAAGGAAGTGCCTCCATATTATGCGGAAAATAATTACTCCTCCACCTGATAGCAGGGACCCACCGATGCCCACCAGTATTTCGCGAAAAAAACGTTTGCCCCTGACTGCTGGGACCCACCCAACGGGCCACCGTATTTCGCGAAAAAAGCGTTCCCCTGTTGTCAGCTTGGACCCACCGGAAGTGCCTCCTTATTACGCACAAAAAATGAATACCCCCTGCCAGCTGGGACCCACCTTGGTGGGAGGCTGACTTGTGGGCCTACTAAGTTGACGGGGACGGAGGGCTTTGTCAACTTAGTCAATATAAACGATTCTAGCTCCAGTGACCGTACGATGTCCATCCAACGGCCGTAGTGCTTCTTCAACCTCTGGTCTACTTCCTCCAGCCGCCCAGAGTAGCGCCGGTCGTGCCGCATGCTCCTGCCTCCCGTGGCCGGATGTGCTGCCGCAGAGGCCTCACCGCCCCCTACTATTCCCACCGCTGACTAGGCCCTGCGGCGACGGCAACCTCACACCACAGCCGAACCAGTGAACCCTCGTACTCCTCTCCGCGCGGGCTTCCACTGCCGCGTCTTCCCTGGCTCCGCGTCGTCCCCATCCTAGGCCTCGCCGTCGTCCACCGCCCTGGTGCTCTCGGTGTGGCGTGGTCAACGTGGTCAAGGAACAACTTCCATCGGACATGGACTGTACGTGGAGAGGCTGACAGCTGGGTCCACAGCCGCAGCAAGGAAGTGCCGCCTTATTACACGGAAAATAATGATTCCTCCACCTGACAGCTGGGACCCACCGTACGGGCCACTGTATTTCGCAAAAAAATGTTTCCCCCTGACTGCTGGGACCCACCAGCTACATCTTCGCACGCAAGGAAGTGCGTCCGGGCAAAAAAACGATTCGCCCCCTGACTGCTGGGACCCACCAGCTACATCTTCGCATGCAAGGAAGTGTGTTTGGGCAAAAAAACGATTCGCCCCTGACTACTAGGACCCACCAGCTACATCTTCGCACGCAAGGAAGTGCCTAACAGTCGGGACCCACCTGGTCGAAGCGTACGTAGCGTTGTCATTCTGGTCGCGAACATGTACGTACATATATACTGGTGGATTTAGAGGCACGCACGTAGCATGTACATGTACGTACAGTGGCTAGGGTGCAAGAAAGAAAATACGGCCTCGTATGTGTACATACGGGTGGGGTCTCAAACGCCTACTCGCGCATACGTACGGCGAGGGCTCGTGTACATGGCTGGGTTGGAACGGAGAAACAGCATCATCGTCGTGTTCATGGGGAGGCAACGGAATGCGTCGTGTTCATGGGGAGGCAACGGAATGCGTCGTTTTCATCGGGAGGCAACGGAATGCCTCGTGTTCATCAGGAGGCAACGGAACGCGTGGGAGCCAACCGGCTGGATCGGAACGGAATGCGTGGTCGTCTTCATCAAGAGGGCTTGGATGGAACAGGCGATGGAAACGAGGCCTGGTGTACCGCAGAACGGAGGAAACGGACCTCCTACGGTCGAAACGGAGGTCCTGTTGATCGGGAGGGGTGTGGCGTATCGAAAAACGGAGGAAAGGGACCTCTTACGGTCGAAACGGGGGTCCTGTTCATCGGGAGGGGTGTGGTGTACCGCAAAACAGACGAAAGGGACCTCCTACGGTCGAAACGGGGGTCCTGTTCATCGGGAGGGGTGTGGCGTACCGCAAAACGGGACTCCACGGGATATTGTTCATCTCCACCGTTGACCTCCTCCAGCCTCCACGGGCTACTGTCGACCTCCTCCAGCCTCCACGGGCTCCTGTTCATCCAGCCTCCACCGTGCACTACTCCACCGGCTACTGTTCAACCACCCCTCCACCGTCTACTGTTCATCCAGCCCTCCACACCACGGGGTCCTGTTCAACCACCCCTCCACGGGCACCCCTCCACCGTCTATTGTTCATCCAGCCCTCCACCACACCACGGGGTCCTATTCATCCCGAGGCAACGCCACCGCTCACTGTTCATCCAACCCCTCCCCCACCCCTGCAACGCTCACTGTTCATCCAATCGATCGGCTTCAGTTAGCAGCAGTAGCGAAGGAATCGCTCGATCAGGTTCAGTTAACAGCCATCGATCGATTGCTCAGGTTCAGTAACGCATAGCCTGCAGTGCAATCGCTCGGGTTCAGTTAGAGCCCAACGCCTCGCTCGTGTTCATTTAGAGCCAACGCCTCTCACACACGCGCGTACGTGTACAAGCGAAACGCGCATCGCTCGGCCCCCGACCTCCCACCGTAACCGGGAACTCCCCGAAATTTTCCTCCCCCTCGCTTCTACCACGGTTTTTCCGTCATGGACAGCCCAAAGAATGTCATGCAGTTGCGTCTCCGGCCCGCCCAGGACGAAAAGCCCATTTTTTGTCATGATTTTTTGTCATAGAAGTAGGAGGCCACCACATCTATGATGATACCGGGTTTTGTCACAATTATCGTCATAGAAGTGTCATGTGTATGACAGAAAAAAAATTATTCGGCCCAAAATGTCACGGATGTGTCTTTTTTGTAGTGGGAGGAACTCATTGATCAGTGCGACATCATCCCCTCGACTAGCACGGCAGGTTCGTTCAAGACCATTCTCGACTCAACTAATAACCTCATTAGAAGGAACCCAAGGATCCAGGAGCGGTTTGATCTCCCCTATCTTCTTCACCGTGACCCTGCTAACTGGCGCGCGGACGACGGAAGCCTCGCCTTGTGCAAGTTGATGTCACTTGGTAATGATACGTGTGATGTTAAGATGCCATCGCTTGAGGGTAAGGCTTGGGCGGGCGCAAATGGAGATTGGGTTGTTTATATTGGGTACAACTGCGAGTGGGAACTTGTGAATGTGTACACTCGTCAGTGGGTTCCACTTCCAAAAATCTCAGACTGCCCAGAGCTAGAGCACACCGGTATTCTACGTGCGTTCAACTATGATCATGGTGACTATCGTCTATAGAATATAGCAATTTGTCGAGGTCCCGATGAAAGTGCAACTATCTCTAGGTAGTTTTGGTAATTACTAACAACATATAGCTCATTTAACTAATACTATTTCAAGATGATCATTTCAGAAAGTTCAATGATTGGCATGGCATGGATTAGGAATGTGGACCCCTCAAAATGCTAAGGACGCACATTGGGTCAAGCTCAAGACTCTACATTTTACTTTTAGTGATCCAAGATCACATTGAGTCCATAGGAAAAGACAATACTATTAAAAGGGGATGAGGTGTTGCTTAATGGCTTGCTTGCTCAAAATGCTTAGTGATATGCTCCAAAAACCATCAACCACTTTCTAATATCCACATATGTCCCAAACTAAAAAGTCAAACTCGGCCCCACCGAAATTTTCTCTCCGGCGCCACCGAGTTCACTTGACATAGCCACTGCCACAAACCCTAGTCACTTTGATCTCACCAATAGGGATCTCGGTCTCACCGAGATGGGATTGCAAACTCTCTGTTTCCCTTCGTAACGTTTATGTCCAACCGAGATGAGCGATCGGTCCCTCCGAGTTCGCAATGCAAACTCTCTGTTTCCCTTTCATAACGTTTCAGTCTCACCGAAATGAGCGATTCGGTCCCACCGAGTTTGCCTGACCAACTCTCTGGTTAGCTTATTACCAAAATCGGTCCCACCGAGTTTATGTAATCGGTCTCACCGAGATTACGTTATGCCCTAACCCTAATGAAATCGGTCCCACCGAGTTGACATGTCGGTCCCACCGAAAAGCCTAACGTTCACATTTTGAACTGAATATGTCCCACCGAGTTTTCTGATTCAGTCCCACCTAGTTTGGTGAATTGTGTGTAATGGTTAGATTTTGTGTGGAGGCTATATATACCCCTCCACCCTTCCTTCATTATAGGGGAGAGCCATCAGAACGTGCCTACACTTCAGCATTCATTTTCTGAGAGAGAACCACCTACTCATGTGTTGAGACCAAGATATTCCATTCCAACCATTTGAATCTTGATCTCTAGCCTTCCCCAAGTTGCTTTCCACTCAAATCATCTTTCCACCAAATCCAAATCTGTGAGAGAGAGTTGAGTGTTGGTGAGACTATCATTTGAAGCACAAGAGCAAGGAGTTCATCATCAGCACACCGTCTATTACCTTTTGGAGAGTGGTGTCTCCTAGATTGGTTAGGTGTCACTTGGGAGCCTCTGTCAAGATTGTGGAGTTGAACCAAGGAGTTTGTACGGGAAAGGAGATCGCCTACTTTGTGAAGATCTACCCTAGTGAGGGAAGTCCTTCGTGGGCAACGGCCATGGTGGGATCGACAAGGTTCCTTCTTCATGGACCCTTCGTGGGTGGAGCCCTGCATGGACTCGCGCAACCGTTACCTTTGTGGGTTGAAGTCTCCATCAACGTGGATGTACGATAGCACCACCTATCGGAACCATGCCAAAAATCTTCGTGTCTACATTGCGTTTGCTCCCTCCAAACTCCTCCCTTTACCTTCATGTGCAATGTTTTACATTCCGCTGCTATACTCTTAGACTTGCATGTGTAGGTTGATTGCTTGACTTGTGCTAAGTTGTTAAAATCCACCAAGACTTAAAATTGGGAAAAGGCTAGATTTTTATTTCGTCAAGAATTATAATCACCCCCCTCTAGACATACTTTCGATCCTACACCCGACTGCTATTGGGGTTATAGGAATGCTTGTGTTGTCGCTATCTTCGACAAGCTTGTTGTCATCCTTCATAGTTTGACACCATGGATATTGCTCAAAAATCAATTTCTATACACGGATGAGTATTGTGATGCAATTCAATACGAGGGTCTTGTGTTTGTTGCCACCACTCGTGGCACTGTTTTTGCATAGAATCCTTATGCTTTCGGTATGTTCATATTCCATCGTAATTATAATTGTTTCATCCACATGCATGCGGGTTAGCTAGTTTCCCTTTACTAATTAACCTTCTTGTGTTTCCAAGGTCCTGCCAACATTCCACCACCTATATTTGAAAAATTTATAACCAAGGGGGAGATGACAATGATGATGATCACGAGCATGAGGACCCATATACTCAGTGGCGCTTGGCAACTTATTCCAATGGATCGCCTCTTCTTGTCTATATATAGGGCATTGCTGATGTTACTAAAGAAGCAGGTGTTGTCTCCCATGGTTACACTCTCCGGACCTATTCCAACATCCATTGCAGGGTATTCGGCATGAATACTACTGTGCTAGCGCCAACACCTTCTCCCTGGTTTAGTATTGATACTCTTGGAGGAAACTCACTCTTCCTTGGACAAAACTATCCAATGATGGTGAAAGGCGATCCAACTGCTGCTGACACAACATTACTACCATTTATGAGAAGCAACTGTATCTATACCTCGGATATTGCTATGGTTCCCTACCATGGCTATTGTCGGATTTCGGGTTCCGCCAAAACCCTTGAGGTTCGAACACTGGGGTGCGCACAAAGATCTCTCCCTCTTCTAGCTCCCACTCCGTATGATCTCATGGCCTAGCTCGACGAACACTAAGAACGAGAGACACAAGATCTATACTGGTTCAGGCCACCATTGTGGTGTAATACCCTACTCCATTGTGGTGTGGTGGATTGCCTCTTGGGCTGAGGATGAACAGTTACAAGGGAAGAACAACCTCCTGAGGAGAGGTATTCTTGCGCTTGGTGAACTTGTGTGGTTGGGGATGATCCGGATCCAATCCAAGATGAGGTGATCCGTCGATCCGTTGCTCCCCTCCCTCTATGGTGGTGGCTAGTCCTATATATAGAGGCCCTGGTCCTCTTCCCAAATATTGAGCGGGAAGGGATCCCACAACAGCCAAATTTGAAGGGAGACAACTAGTACAAGCTATCCTGACAAAAGATGTTCTTCGCCTACCAAAGGCTCTAGTGGTGACGTCATCTTGGGCTCCACGGTGACCTCTGTCCTGCTGTCCTGCTGGTCTTGGTCTTGTTGCACCAATATGGAAACCTTTGCCTGATGCCTCGGGACTCCTCGCCTGCTCTGGCCTCTTTAGCACCAAAGAGGAAACGAGGACACTACGCACGCTGGTGCCCGCCTGGCGCCCGCCTGGCTCCAGTCGTCATGGCTTGTGTCACAGAAACCTTGCGAGTTGTCCCTTGCCTTGATCTCTCCGCCCCTCGTGAGCCAGCTTGGTGAGGCCGCCCCTGAGGAGGTCTTGCGTCATCCGCCTCGCGAGGCTCGGCCCCTCACGAGGGTCTTGAGTGTTTGCTAGTGAAGATGGGTCGTACAGGGCTGCCGGTGGAGCCACGCCGCGGGCCGCAGGCAGGCAAGTCTGGGGACCCCCATTCCCAGAACGCCAACAGTAGCCCCTGGGCCCAAGGCGTGCTCGGGCTTGGCTTCGAGGCGAAGCCAAAGGGCAAGGGCGGAGCGCCATGGGCCCCAACAGCCTGCGGCCATGGTTGGCGTGTGGCGATTGATTGGACGTGGGTGTCTCCGCTTCCCTGCGCTGCCTCAGCAACTACCCATCTAACAAAAAGGCCGATGCAGGAAATGCTTGCCTTCATTGCTTCCTTCGTCTTGCTCGAGATCCCCTCTCTCGCTCCTTGCTTCCGAAATCTCCAGATCTACTCCAATCCCCTTCCGAGCATCCGACCAATGGCGCCCCGAAAGGCCAAGGCCGCTTCGCCACCCACCTAGTACGAGTCGGCTCTGGATGCGCCCAACGTCCCGGAGAAGAAGCTCGCCGCCACGTGCCTGCTGACGGCGGGGGAAAACAATGAGAAGGGGAAGACCGAGCTCTGGGCTGGCTCCGCCATGCCGGAGACTTCAAAGAGCTCCTTCTACCCCTTCTTCATGAGCAGCGTCGTCGCGGGCCTGGTTCCCCCCTTCTCCGACTTCTTCTACTCCGTCCTCTAACATTACAGGTTGCAGGCCCTCCATCTCCATCCCAACTCCGTTCTTCTCTTGTCGATCTTCGCCTTCTACTATGAGGCGTATGTCGGGGTGATGCCATCCTAGGCACTGCCGCGCCACTTCTTCTTCCTCCGAATCAACGACGGCCACACCATAGGGTGCACCAACTTCGTCGCAGCCGACAAGGCTAACGTGATCTCGAAGGCTAGAAAGAAGGCTGATGGCTTCACGAGCAAGTGGGTCATGATGGATGCCAAGTGTGTCCACCCATGGCTAAAGCTGCCGATGGAGATGCCCTATTCTGACGAGGGGTGGTCCCATGCGAAGCGTACTGACGACCGGGCGAAGTTGGTGCTGGAGAGATGACTGCCGACTTGAATCCGGGCAACGCAAAGGCGGCGAAGCTCACGGGGGCCATGCTCATGAGGGAGTTCCTGGTGCTGCGGGTGGCTCCTCTCTAGGAGCACTTGCGCCCCTTGTGGATGCTCGGGGACGGAGAAGACAAGCTTTGCTTTAGCCCAGAGGCCTTGTCTGGAGAGGAGCTGGCTGTGGCTCTCCGCCTTTTGGTCAGGGACGACCAGGAGTATCCGTCGAATGCCCACATTCCCTTGTTCCTTCGGAAGGACGGGGCACAGGTCGTGGCCGCCATGCCCACCTTCGACGGGCGTGGCCTGGTGCCACCGGCGCCCCCTGCAGCCCCCATGGCGATGGTGACGGCAACGGTGGACGTTCCTTCTGGCGATTCCTGAAGGGATGAGGAGGAGGAAGGGGCGAGGAGCGCGACCCGAAGGCGACCCCCGAGGGGATGGGGGAGACCTACCCCTTGCGCAAGGCTAACATCCTCCGCCTCCTTCCTGACGACGATGACGAGGCCGACGTCTTCCTGGAGAGAGAGGAGCAGCCCGTGGTTCAGACGAAGGGCAGGTCGGCACTACTCTCCCGGGACGACGCTCCTGCCTCGCCGCCGCCTGGAGCTGCTTTCGGTCCATCTACTGCCCCTACTTCTGCTCCTGGAGCCCGCGCATCCGCGCCTCGGGCTGCGAAGCTCTCCGGCTTCAAGCTTACGAAGCGGAGGGACTATGCCGCGGTGGACCAGTAAGTGTTCTTCTCCTGCCTTGTTCCGGCTTCTGCTGCTCATCCTTAACGCTTCTTCATTGTGCAACCAGGCCGCTGCCCGCGGCAAAGAGGAGAAGGGAGCACGAGGTGGTACTGCTCAAGCCCAGATCGCCTCCTGCGGCCTCACCCCTCTTCATGGGTAAGGGTGGCAACGGAGCTCCTGCTTCTCCGGCCCGATCATCCGCGCGAGACTAGGTGGAGCATCCTCGGGAAGATTCAGCCCCCGTGGCCCCGCTGGCTTCGGAGGTGCCAACGTCCAATTCGGGCGCTGGGGTCCCCGAGGCCCAGGAGCCTCTGGCCTCCCAGGCCATGGTGACGACGTCGCCTCCTCCTCCTGTCGCATTGTTGTCTCCGGGCTCTTCCACTTCTCCTGATGTCCTGAAGCGCGCTCTTTCTACGATGACCCTGCTGCGAGAAGACCTTCAAGGCACGGCCCGTCGACTGGTGGACGGGCGCCTGGAGTTAGTCTCTGGCTGGCTTCACTCCGATGTGTCCGTCCGGGCGACGCTGAGCCAGGCTGCTACGGACTCCGAGAAGGATAGGGAGGCCGTCGCCAAGGCTGTGGCTGCCCGCGAGGTGGCGCTGAAGGATGCCGAGGCCGCCCAGGACTGCTGCCGGTTGCTGGCGGTCGAGCTGGAGACCATGCGGAGGGAGCACGCAAAGGAAGCCTGAGGCCGCAAGGTGGAGGAGGAGAAGTTGAAGGCCCGAGAGGACGCCGTCAAGGATCGCGATGCCGAACTGGAGCAGTGTGCGAAGGCACAGGCCACGGGGCGCAGCAGGTTGGAGGAGCTGGAGCGGAAGCTGCGGGCGGAGAAGGCCGAGCTTGACACCAAACAAAGGTCCTGGCTGAGGACCGCGCGGCCTTCAAGCTCCTCGAGGAGAGGTCTCGAACGGTGCTGCGGTCACTCTACGAGAAGGGCTTGGACGAGCCGCTGGCCAGCAGCAACGAGGGCCCAACCCAGCTACTTCCTTTTCTAGTTGATGTGCTTGAGGACGTCGTGAGCGGTATCGGCCCCATGGCAGAGGAGAAGCCCATGTTCTTTCTACGGACGCACTGACGCATGTCTTCAGCCACCTCCATCTCCGCGATCTTGCCGCCCGCCTTGACGAGCTGCTGGAGCCCGTGGACGACGAGCATTACAAGGCCGCTGCTGCAGCTATGGAGGGTCAGGTGGAGGCCCTGCTGAAGAAGTTCCGAGCCTTTGCTCCCGCGCCCTTGACCGGCGGTGCTGCTGATCCTGCAACTCCGGCCGGTGGCACAGGCGAAGGCGGCGCTGTTGGAGGAGAAGCATCCCCTGCAGGTGGCGGCGATGTCCAGGGATGACTTGCTGGCGGCTCCTTTCCTGTTTCAGTTTCTGCAATATGCACCATGCCTCATGGAGGCGTTAAACTCGCGTTCGGTTTCAGGAGAACAATATGTCTTGTAATATTTGCTTTGAAATTCTGTGATTTCCTTTCCATTTGCTTTACGTTCTACGTTGGCAGGGCCCGACCCCGCGCATACCTCAGCCGCCATAGGGCCGTCCGGATCACCAGGACGGACCAAGGAGTGAGGGGCTACGTGATCAGTTAGGCTCCTGAGTCGCGATGCTCAGGAGTCCCCCTTGATGCGCAAATAGCCTATAGAAAGGAGATATGGGAGTAGGCCTAGTGTTCTACGTCGGCAGGGCCCGACCCCGCGCATACCTCAGCCGCCATTGGGCCAACCGGATCAACCAGGACGGACCAAGGAGTGAGGGGCTACGTGGTTAGTTAGGCTCCTGAGTCGCGATGCTCAGGAGTCCCCCTTGACGTTCAAACGACCTTCGTACCTTGGCTCCGCTTGGGAGGGCGTGGGATGACCAGGTCTAAGGGACCTGGCAGGGTGGCGTATGCTTGGGCATGACCCGAGCGTAGCCCCCGTGCGCAGCCCCCTCGCGCGACTCTCCCGAGGTGAGGTGTTGCGATGGGACCAGACACCGAGCTCGGAGGCTCCCTGAGGTTGATACGGCCGTGAGGCCACCCTCAGTTGTTTATCACCAGCGCGGAGCATAGCACTTCCGCACTTGCACGGACATAGCCGCTCCTCGGCAGTGTCGACTACCAGCATGGAGCATGGTGCTTCCACTGGCACGTGGGAGGGGACTCCCTACTGCGGAGAGCCCCCGGGGCGTGTACAGCCCCGCCCTGACACGTGGCTTGCACGGCAGGGCTAGGCGAGGTGTGTCTAGGCACTCATGAGCTAGCGCGGGACTCACGAGGCCCTACCTGAAGGCGAGTTGCGCTTGGTCTTGGTTCTTGATGGTTGTGGTGTTCCTGCGAGATGGTTAGAAAACCTGCACCGAATGAATTCCCTAAGGTTATCGCACGAGAAGGCCAAGCACCAATGACCCCAGGAGGTGACGTGAACGGGGCCGGCCCGCTAGACAGAGCTTGGTCGTTGGATTTGTCGACGCTGCAGGGAGGGGCCCGAGCACAGACGCCGTGACTAGCCTTCTTATGCGAAGGATCCTGAAGAAAGACGATCGACGCACGGCTGCCATGGTGGGTGACAATCAAGCAGGTGATAACCATAGATAGATTATGCATGAGGAGCAAACTAGCTTAGGTAAATGCGAGAACGATACATGCCACTGGGTTGGACCCGAGCGGCCTGGGGATAATGTAGCCCTAGGGGCGCCCCCAGCAAGGTGAACTAAAAATGCAAGCGGATACATGCCGCAGGGACAGACCCACGCGGCCTGGGGATGATGCAGCCCAGGGGGCGCTCCCAGCCAAATGAACTTGGAAATATGTCACCTGGTTTGGTTGTCGAGGGCGTGTTGGGGTAGCTGAAGACACGTGCTGAAGAAGTCGCTCCTCACGAGCCGTCGAGGCCCAAAGCCTCGGGAGGCTCTGGAGGCTCAGGTGGTCTCCTGAGGACCGTCTCCATCTCCGCCAGGACTGTGTGATGCCTGGCCTCCTGACCTGCCAGGACGCTCTGCAGATTGCGCTGGAAGATGGCAGCCACGCTCGGCAGGCCGAGCGGCATGCGAACATAGCTGTAAGGTGGACCCTCGCACTGGCCAGCGCACGAAGGCTAGAAGCGCTCCTGAGATGTGTCCCTGTTGAGCCCTGGGATGTCGATGCAGACGCGCAGCTCACCACCCTTGCTTGGGTGGGGAGCAGAGCCAGGTGGGCGGCGGTCGCCGCGTATTGCCCTTGCTTCCTGAAGCTCCTGAGAGGTCTTGACGATGAACTCCTGAGCGTCGGGCGCTCCTCGCCCGGTGCCCTCCTGAGGGAAACGTGCCGCGAAGCACGCCTCCACGTGGTGCCCGAGCACCTCCCTCGTGACGTTGGCCAGCTCCAAGGCCCTCCAGAAGAGGGCCCCCGAGCCCTGCCCGAGGACGGCGCCGGGCGCACCTCCATATGCGAGGGAGGGAGGCGCACCAGGGCGCGGGCGCAGATCCTGAGGTGGTGCCACTGGAGGTGCCGCTCCCTTGAGGTCTAGTGTAGAGTAGCTGCTTCTTCTTCTTGGGTTTGGCCTCAGGAGGGTACTGCGCACCCGCGCTGTCAGGGTCTTCGATTGATGCATCTTGGAAGGCGTGCTCGAGGGAGCACACCGTGTCTCCTTCTTCGTAGGGGACCGTGATCATTCCGCCGCTTCCTGGCATCTTGAGGACGTTGTAGCCATGGTGGGTGACTGCCATGAATTTGACTGGCACCGGGTACCTGAGGATGGCATTGTACGGCAGGAGGATGTGGGCGACGTCGAAGTCGACGAGCTCAGTGTGGTTGTTGTTGCGCTGACCGACGGGGACAGGGAGACGAACTTGCCCTATGGGGGTGGCGGAGCCGTCAATCACTCCAGAGAAAGTCCTGGTGAGCTGGAGCTAATCATATGGCACTTGAAGGTTTTCGAACGTCTCGACGGACAGGACACTGAGCCTTGCGCCGCCGTCGATGAGGGTCTTGGTGAATTGGACATTGCTGATGACGGGTGAACAGAGCATCGGGAGAACTCCAGCAGTTGCCGCGCACTTGAGCTGGTCCGCCAAGCTAAAGGTGCTGGCATACTTGGACCATCTGAGTGGACATGTGGCTTCGAGCTTGGGGAGGGCTGCGTTCACCTTGCGAGAGAACTGCTTGAAGATGCGCTGGGAGGCTGGGGCCTGAGCGCCACATAAGATGCAGGCGATGGAGTGCGGCTCCTGGAAGCCCCCAGCCGCTTCGTCCTGCTGATGGTCGTTGTTCCTTCATGGCGGCGGCAGCGGAGGGAGACCAGAGTTGCCTTGAGGACGGTCCTCGCGAGGCTGGTCCCTCTAGGCGCCCTCACGAGGCTAGTCCTGCCAACGATCCTCGCGAGGCAGGTAGCGCCACTCCTGGCAGAGCCCGCAGTCGTCCCAATGTCCTCCACCTCGTCCACCTCGTCCACCTCCTCGGCCGTATCCCCAATCGTTGTGCTCGGGGCATCGATCGAAGCATCCATCTCGAATGGCCCTGAGCTCTTGACAATCGTTGGTGTTGTGGGTGTGCACGTTGTGGAAGGCGCAGAACGTACGGCTACCCTTGGATGACTCGGGAAGATCTCGGCCGTGCTTGGTGTCCGGTTCTTCCGTGAGCACGGCCACCCCTTCGCGCTTCACGTCCTTGACCTTGGCCTCTTTCTCCTCTGGATCTGCAGCGGGGAGCTCGGGGAGGGAGAGACGCCCCTCCTCAGCTCTTGCACACTTGGTTGCCATGTTGAACAGCTCCAAAGTCGTGCACATCTCCTCGTGGATGGCGAGCTCCTCCTTCATCTAGATGTCGCGGACGCCGTTGGAAAACGCTAAGATGATGGCCTCATCTGTCACCTTGGGGATCTTCATGCGCACGCTGTTGAAGCACTGGATGTACTTTTGCAGGGTCTCTCCCACCTGTTGCTTGATGCGGCGCAGGTCACCCGCGGCCGGGGGCGGTCGCGAGTGCCCTAGAAGTTGGCGACGAAGCGGTCGCGCATCTCATCGCAGGAGGAGATTGAGCATGGGGGCAGTTTCAGGAGCCATGAGCGAGCGCCGTCCTTGAGAGCCATGGGAAACCAGTTCGCCATGACCTTTTTGTCGCCGTTGGCCACCTCGATGCTCAGCTCATAGAGCTGCAAGAACTCCGCAGGGTCGGGGGTGCCGTCATAGTGAGGAGGCAGATCTGGCTTGAACTTTCCTGGCCATACGACGCTTCGCAGCTCGGGAGTGAAGGCACGACAGCCTGCCGTGGCCACTGGCGCCCGTCGTGGAGGCGGAGCTTGATCTCGGTGTCCCTGCGCCGCCACGGCAAGTGGCTCATGGCCCTGCCGCAGCAAGCGATCTTGACATGGTGGTGCTGTGAGCGGTGGAGCGTTTTCTTGCGGACGAGGGATCTCTTGGCAGCTTCTTTCTTCGTGCGCGGGCACACGATGCGGTGGATCATGCCACGGGACCGCACATCTTGGAGCGAGGACGCCTTCTTGACGCGGAGGAGGCGGAGGCGCTCCATGAGCCACATGCCTCGGCGCGAGGGCACCATCTTGTTGCGGAGGAGGTGGAGGCGCTCCGTGTGCCACATCACCCGCAGCCGGGAGCGGGCGAGGCAGCGAGAGGGATGGTGTAGGAGAGCCCCCCGCTGCGCTGACGAGCTCAGCGATGCGGTCCAACCAGTCCTCGTAGAGGTCGTCGACCGGGTGGTAGCGTAGGAGCTTGCGTGCCATGAGCAGCGCGTGCATGGGTGTGCGGTGAGCGTGAGACGATGAGCCAGCTGGAGTCAGAGACGGGGTGGCGGTGCGGCTGTCACGGCGCACGAAGGGGTGAAGCAAAGAGGCTTGCTGCTCGTTTGCCGTCGGGCCAGTGGCAGCATTGGCGGCAGGTGACGGAGAAGGACGGGGAGGCCCGCCGACAGGGGCTGTCTGAGCGATGCGGGTGGCGAGGGCGGCCCAGCGCTCAGCGCGGGCCCAGTGTGCGTCGACCATGAACTTGGTGGAGTGGTGAAGCGCGGATCGACGAAGAGGAAAGCTTAAGAGCACCCCTACCTGGTGCACCAAATGTCGGATTTCGGGTTCCGGCAAAACCCTTGAGGTTCAAACACTGGGGTGCGCACAAAGATCTCTCCCTCTTCTAGCTCGCACTCTGTATGATCTCACGTCCTAGCTCGACAAACCCAAAGAACGAGAGACACAAGATTTATACTGGTTCGGGCCACCGTTGTGGTGTAATACCCTACTGCAGGATGGTGTGGTGGATTGCCTCTTGAGCTGAGGATGAACAGTTACAAGGGAAGAATAGCCTCCTGAGGAGAGATATTCTTGTGGTTGGTGAACTTGTGTGGTTGGGGATGATTCAGATCCGGTCCAAGATGAGGTATTCCGTCGATCCGTTGCTCCCCTCCCTCTATGGTGGTGGCTAGTCCTATATATAGAGGCCCTAGTCCTATTCCCAAATATTGAGCGGGAAGGCATCCCACAACATCCAAATTTGAAGGGAGACAACTAGTACAAGCTATCCTGACAAAAGATGGTCTTCGCCTGCCAAAGGCTCTGGTGGTGACGCCATCTTGGGCTCCATGGTGACCTCCGTCCTACTGTCCTGCTGGTCTTGGTCTTGTTGCACCAATATGGAAATCTTTGCCTGATGCCTCGGGACTCCTCGCCTGCATTGGCCTCTTTAGCACCAAAGAGGAAACGAGGACACTACGCACGCTGGCGCCCGCCTGGCTCCAGTCGTCGTGGCTTGCGTCATAGAAACCTCACGAGGTGTCCCTTGCCTTTATCTCTCTGCCCCTTGCGAGCCAGCCTGGTGAGGCCGCCCCTGAGGAGGTCTTGCTTCGTCCGCCTCGTGAGGCTCGGCCCCTCGCGAGGGTCTTGAGTGTTTGCTGGTGAAGATGGGCCGTACAGGGCCGCTGGTGGAGCCATGCCGCGGGCCGCCAGGCAGGCAAGTCTGGGGACCCCCGTTCCCCGAACGCCGACAACTATCACAATATGCGTCCTGACATAGGCCGCTTCAGCCTAGATGATCAGTCCTGCGTTGGTCTCGAGATAGACAGTAGCTGCCCCTTCCCAGAGAATCATTTCTGGTTCAAAGCAAGTGTTTCCAACGCCGAGGATTGGTTGAGCTGAAGTTCATTTCATTGCTTGTTATTTGTTGTGTGATGAAAACTTTAGTATTTATAATGTATCCTCGTTGTTGTTCTAGGTTCATGACCTGTTGTATGTAATAAAATGATATGACTGTGATAAACTTACTAAAATTATGAATGGCTTTCGAGTCGCTTCTCTGAGTGGGTGCTGCGATGAGGGAAAAAAATATTTTCTGAATACATAATTGTACGTGCATTGCAATAGGTTATCGGATGAGTCCAATCAACAATAGTACTACTATTTGTACTAGCTTCACATGCTTTGCGCATCGGGCGGGTGTTTTCACTGTGCGAATCCCACCATCCTAGGTTCTCGAATGAGTCCCGTAGAAATTGCATTCTCATGTTTGGGTTCAAACTTTCAAAACTGTTGCACTATCACTATGTCTACGTATACGCAACAAGTTTTAAACTTGAGACCAGCCACCCACCCTCACAAAGAACACTTTTTAACCTAGCACAGACTCCAGGAAATTTGGCCAAAGTGTGAGGTGGGCCATATGTTAATGTGTTCGTTGTACGTAACCAGCACCTCGAATCCTCGATATATAGTAGGGTGGCATGGGCCAGAACAAGCATTCACGTCCAGGAGTATGGCACATGCCACCAGCACGACTTCCATCTGACACCATATTTCTTGGAGTCCGTGCTACAGCTATCTCTTCAACCTCCTCATTTCTCTAACTCAGTCATCGAGCGGCAGGCGGGGTGGGGTTTGCTGATAGTCGGTTTCCTCAACTGCGGTCCCACTTGTAAGGCCAACTCCAACGCACGACCCCAAAAGGACCTCCGTTTTGCCTAGATTCTGTTAGTTTGGGTAGGTCAATGGGGTCGTGTCCGGGCCATTTCTCGGATGCGGTGGCCGTGTGCCCAACGTGCGGACGCATCCCGGCCGCGTACATTTTTCTTTGGAAACACATATCTTTTTTTCATCATTGATTTTTGGTACATGGAAATACATCACCAAAATTTGACTAGAAAAGCAAGGCCAAAGAAAATAAGAACCACAAGAATACATTTTAGAAGATATCCAACTTCCATATCTGCTCATGTAAGTTGGATTAGTGCCTTCTCGATGTATTCATTGTTGATCTGCGGAGGCTCGATCTTGCGTGCTTCTTTCTTCTTCGAGTGTAAAGAAGTAGACGTTGCTTCCTCGCATCTAGTCCCATGTCTAGCCTCTATTCTATCAACAAGTGCACTAGTCTCATCTCTAGCCTCTATGCTAGCTAAAAGTGCTAGAACATCTACTAAATTGCGCTCTATCAATATATCGATGTACTCTTCTTCCCAATACCAAAACTTGCATCCATTCTACACAATAAAATTTTAAGTTAGCACAACTAGTCTAATCCGAGAGCACAACCGAAGCTAAAGTAGCACATACCCCATTGGTTGAGCACTTGATGAAAACCCATCCCGGATGTTCCGGCGTTGTAGACACGCGGCGCAAGACCTTCTTTGGGCAGTCATCACACGTAATGAGTGGCAACAGTGCACCGACTAGTTTTTGGGCCAGCACCGAGCCCGACCGACCGCCATTCATGTATCCGCCGGCGGACCGCCGACAATGTAGATCCGAGCGGCTAGACGAGGAGTCAGTACCTGCATGCAGCCTTGCGGCCTTGCCGGGGCCTTTCGGCTCGATGCCCGGCCAGTCCATGGTGCAGCGCGGCCTCCCATAGTCGGGCGAGCTCAAGCCCGATCGGATCCACTCCAAATCCGGCCGTCGGGTGCGCAAAACACGTAGCCGTAGTTGGATAGCTCTGGGTAGTCGAGGCAAAGGGGGTTGAGCGAGCGCACGTCCGAGCTGCATGCACTGGAGTTGGCCTAGCGGCATGGCGAACCAACCGTGTGGGTGTGCGAAGTGACTTCGCTCGTGTGGGGGACGGAAGCCATCCCGCGCGGGCACTAGGTCTGACAGGACGGCCTCGTCGTCAGTGGGTGACCTCTATGGCAACCATCCGCTCCCCACTAGCCTCTTCGTTGACATGTGTTCCCATTCCTACATGTCAGTGAGATGACGGCGAGTCCTTTTGTACAATTTCCGAACGGATGTCTATGTAGGTCGGGGGACGCCTCTTCGTGTACCATGGCAACCGTCCACCGACTCTTCACCTTTCCGTCTCGATTTGGAACTGTTGTCGCACGGTCTTCCTCCCTCCTCCATTTGCCTTTACCCTTCCTTCTGCCATTATTCGATGGTCTTCGCCATGGAGGGAACAGGCTAGAAACGACCCCGTTATTCTTGCCCCAATCTGCATGATGACGTGGTGGAGGAACTCATTGATCGGTGCAACGTCATCACATTACAAAGAACCCAAGGGTCCAAGAGCGGTTTGATCTCCCCTATCTTCTTCACCGTGACCCTGCTCACTGGCGCGCGGACAACGGAGGCCTCGCCTTGTGCAAGTTGGTGCCGCTTGATAATGATACGTGTCATGTTAAGATTCCATCGCTTGAGGGTAAGGCTTGGGCAGGCACAAATGCAGATTGGGTTGTTTATATTGGGTCCAACTATGAGTAGGAACTTGTGAATGTGTACACTCGTCACCAAGTTCCACTTCAAAAAATCTTGGACTGCCCAGAGGTTGAGCACACCGGTTATCTACGTATGTTCAACTACGGTCATGGTGATTGTCATCTACAGAAAATAGCAATTTGTCAAGTTCCTGACCGCTCTTGGGATTTAATGGACTATGGAGTTGTTGCTATCTTCGACAAGCTTGTTGCCTTCCTTCATAGTTTGACTGGATGGATATTTCTCAAAAATCAGTTTCTATACACGGATGAGTACTGTGATGCAATTCAATACGAGGGTCTTGTGTTTGCTGGCACCACTCGTGGCACTGTTTTTGCATGGAATCCTTATGCTTTCGGTATGTTTGTCTTTCACCGTAATTATAATTGTTTCATCCAC
Organism: Triticum urartu; assembly: GCF_003073215.2. Lineage (NCBI taxonomy): Eukaryota > Viridiplantae > Streptophyta > Magnoliopsida > Poales > Poaceae > Triticum > Triticum urartu. The sequence goes on from NC_053025.1 coordinate 483,889,215, forward strand.
ATGCATGTGGGTTAGCTAGTTTCCCTTTACTAATTAACCATCTTGTGTTTCCAAGGTCCTGTGAACATTCCACCACCTATACTTGAAAAAAATTATAACCAAGGGGGAGATGACGATGATGATGATCACGAACATGAGGACCCATATACTCAGTGGTGTCTGGCAACTTATTCCGATGGATCACCTCTTCTTGTCTATATATAGGGCACCGCTGATGTGACTAAGGAAGCAGGTGTTGTCTCCCATGGTCGCACTCTCCAGACCTATTCCAACATCCTTTGCAGGGTATTCGGGGTGGATACTACTGTGCTAGCACCAACACCTTCTCCCTGGTTTAGTATTGATACTCTTGGAGGAAACTCGCTTTTCCTTGGACAAAACTATCCAATCATGGTGAAAGTTGATCCAGCTATTGTTGGCACAACGTTACTACCATTTATGAGAAGCAACTCTATCTATACCTCGGACATTTCTATGCTTCCCTACCATGGTGATACGTCTCCGTCGTATCTATAATTTTTTATTGTTCCATGCCAATATTCTACAACTTTTATATACTTTTGGCAACTTTTTATACTATTTTTGGGGACTAACATATTGATCCAGTGCCCAGTGTCAGTTCCTATTTGTTGCATGTTTTTTGTTTCGCAGAAAATCCATATCAAACTGCGTCCAAACAGGATAAAAACTGACGAAGATTTTTTTTGGAATATATGTGAATTTTGGGAAGTGAAATCAACACGAGACGATGCTCGAGGGGCCCACGAGGCAGGGGGCAGGCGCACCCCTAACCCTCGTGGCCACCCCATAAGGCGGTTGGCTTTTGCCGCAAGAAAGCTAATATCCGGATAGAGATCGTGTTAAAATTTCAGCCCCATCGGAGTTACGGATCTCCGGGAATATAAGAAACGGTGAAAGGGCAGAATCCTAGAACGCAGAAACAGAGAGAGACAGAGAGACAGATCCAATCTCGGAGGGGCTCTTGCCCCTCCCATGCCATGGAGGCCATGGACCAGAGGGGAAACCCTTGTCTCATCTAGGGATAAGGTCAAGTAAGAAGAAAAAGAAGGGGGGCTCTCTCCCACTACTAGGAAAAACCTTACCAGTAGCGTGGGTTTTTGGACTACCAATAGCGTAGGTTCCCACGCTATTGATATGATGCTACAACTATTTTTTAGCAGTAGCATGTGTTTTACCCCACGCTACTGCTAAACAGACATACCAGTAGCGCTGGTGCCCCACGCTACTAGTATTCCACACCCACGCTACTAGTAAAGGAATAGTAGTAGCGCTTCTATGATACACCCACGCTACTAGTAACGAATTAGGATTTAAAAAAATAAAAGTCTACCTATTTCAGTTTAGACATGCATTTCACAATACGTACATGTTATGCATACAATTAATCATCAATCATACATATCTGATGTAGATAATTAACACTCGCACATGCACACGCGCACACACGCGCACGCGCACACACAATATATGCCATGCGTCTATGTCGTCGGTGTCGGCGCCTCCACAAGGCCGTGTTGATGGTGTTGATGTCATCGTCGTTGCTGCCGCCGCAGCACCATGACGTTGCCGTCGTCTTCATCGCCGCCGTAGCCCTGTGTCAATGCTGATGTCGTCGTCATCATCGTCGCCGCAGCCCCATGTCGATATCGTCTTCGTCGCCGCCGTAGCTTCATGTCCATGTGTTCCCTACTAGGAACTCACGAATCCTGGAATTAAATAGTGAACTTAGACCACTAGTAGGAACTCAAAAGAACCTGGAGCATTAGTACAATATAACAGTAACCTGTAGAGCACTAAGTAACAATAGCAGAAACAAAAGCATATAGCAGCAGCATAGAATATATGAATTATAAGCAGTACCTAACAGACCAATACTAGAAATTAGGGAAAACTCAACTTAAGAAGGATACATTGCTAGGCATGACCAAATCTTATTATAGATTCTGAATCCAAGATTTTGAGGCAAATTGCAACAAGCAAAGTTTGTGCACCAAGTAGGAGTAATTCCCAGGTCATTCGCAAGCAAGCAAGCAAGAAGGCATAGTGTTTAGGATACCTATTTATTTTTCTAAGATCATGCTTTGGCCTGCTACACTAGAAGCAATACCAACTGCTACTTTCTACTCTCCTCATCCGTGAGAGGAATAAGTAAATCAAACACTCATACACGTTCAACACCACCCTCCACGATCCAAGTAGTTATCAATTAAACAGGGAAAACACTAATAAATATTTCTTTTACACCACATGGAAAACCGAAATGCATCAGCCACAATGTGTGTCATACTGCCGAGCATGGCTAGTAATAACTATGGCAACAAAACAAGGTTGTCCATGGAATTTTAGACATAACAACACTTAGAGCTCTCGCCTGCTGAGCTAGACCGCGGTGCTCCTAAACCTAAAAGGCGCATCTGCACTCTAACAGCAGTGTTAGATAACTTATCAGAATCTGATGACTGGGAGCAATAGCAACACAAAACTATCAAAGAAAACTGCCTGCAAACATGTATCCATATTTATGGAGCAGAGTTGATGCATCAATGTAGATGTAGCGTACCAAATCCATGGAATATGAACCAAAATAGCATAATCTAGATTCGAAATCTGACCAGTAAGCAAGAAAGAGGAACCAAGAGCGCCGCTGAACTGATTTTGTTGCTTGGAGAGCCAAGTCATTAAGGTCAAGGAGCCTCAGACCAGCATCATGGGCTTGGTTAAGATCAAGGAGCAACTGTTCTTATCAGTAGAGTTTAGAAGAGGAGGAAAGAAAGCAAGAGAGAAAAGCTAAGACCAAGAGAGCATCTATTCTAAACTGAACCAGGTAAAGCAATATAAGTATCTATAAATAAAGGGCTATATCCTTTAAACCAATGATACTGTTAATTACTAAGCATTTAAAAGCAACAGCTGATATAACTAAAGCAATAAAAGAAGTGTCACCACATGCAACTACCAGGACTATGTGATGTGCAATATACAACTAAACCACTAAAAGATGATGTACTAAACAAAACAAGAAATACCAGTACATGGTATTTAAATATAAACTAATATGTATTAAACACAGATACCAGCTTGAAGAGTAACAAGTGACCAACACGAATATAAGCATGTAATTATACTTGCAGCAAGAGAAACTGAAATAAAAGTAACATTTAAATAACAAGAACTACAACCAGAACTAGACCATGACCACAAGTTGATCACAGAGTTATAGTAGCATCAATTCCACGGGAACACATCTATATGCATGGTAGGTTAATGGTTTAACTGTCAATTAAGGATACAATGCTAGTATATCAAACAAGTGCACATAGGACCACCAGCAGCACCAAATCCCCAATGACCAGTCCATAGGCATGAACTAGAACTAGAGTATGGACTGGTGGATCAACAGGAGCATTAGCACATCAACAAATCTAGGCCCAAATATGAACCCTAAATAGTAACCAACTACCCCAACTAATTTCAGTAAAGCACAAATCAAGTAGCAGACCATAGCCATCAATCCAAGCGTCCTCAAAAACCTATGTCATATTACCAGTACACGAATAGGACCAAAATCACCGCGGCCATGGTCTAGGCAGTAGAGGCAGCAGTAGGGCAGAGAAGGAGAAGCTCACCGTGAAGGGGTTATAGCCGAGGCCGTGCATCGCCACCGCGCGGTTGCGGTGTGGTCAACTCACCGCCGTCACACGGCGGCAGGAGGCAAGGTACACGAAGCCGTGGAGAGGCAGGCGACCGCCGCATCGCCAGTGACCACTGGGCTGCATTAGTGACGCATGCGAAACCTAGGCACAGCCAGGAGGCGAGTCACACCAGAGCAAGGCACCGGAACCACCCCGGTGACCTAGCCCCGCAAGCACCGAAACCCTTGCGAGGTTTGACTGAAGCGAGCGACCACACGAGGCAGGGGAAAGAAGATCGAAGAGGTGGACCAGGTAGAGGCCGGTGAGGGGGAGCCGTGGGTATGCTGGACGGTGCCAGAGCTCGCCGGAGTTGGCAAGGGAGGCCAACGGCAGGGGCGGCGATTTGGGGATCGCGTGGGAGAGAGAGAGAGGTGAGGAAGTCAGGCCTGTGGATGTATATCCACAGCTGTAGCGCAGGGAGATAAAGAGCGTTAGTGCTATTGATCTAGTTGTAGCGCTGCGTAGGTTCCAAGCGTTGGTAGTATCTCTTGACCTGGCCGTGTGGTGTGGTACATTTAACAGTAGTGCTGTCCACCCTAACCAACGCTGCTGCTAAATTGTACCAGTAGCGCGCTACTGGTACTTACACTACTAGAGAAAACCCTATACATAGAATCTTAGCAGCAGCGCGGCTCAAAAGAAGTGTTGCTGCTAATTAGCAGTAGCGCGGGTGTGGAAACCCCGCTACTGACAAGTGCTTAGCAGCAGCGCGCTCGGCGTAACCCGCGCTGCTACAAATATCGACCGACAGTGCCCACCCAACTCCATTTAGCAGCAGCGCGGTGCCGCGAGCTGCGCTACTGCTATAGCTGTAGCAGTAGCGCGGTTTTTCTGAGGTCGCTGCTGCTAATTTTCAAATCGGGCACACTTTTGGTCCCGGTTAGCAGTAGCGCTTGTACCGAAAGCGCGCTGCTGCTACTTCCTTAGCAACAGCGTGTTTTACGTACCGCGCTACTACTAATCCGCACACACCACCTTTTCCCCACCCGTCCTCCCCCTCCCCCAAATCCCTCCTCTCTTCCGCCACTCTCTCCTCTCTCTCTCTCCATACGTTCTCAAATTGACCTCTTGCCCATGCGCCCCTCCTCCTCCATGGCACCGAAAGAGGGCGCCGCCTCGCGCCACCGGCGTCTAGGAGCTCGACGGTCTACCACCGGCGTCTAGGAGGCCGCCGCCTCGCGCCACCACGCCAGAGACCTAAGCACCGGTGACCAGCCCCGCTACTCCCTCCATCCCCTTCCTCTCTCCCTCGGTTTTCTCTCTCTCTCTCTCCCTCCCTATAGTTTGACTCACAATCCCATGTCCATGCCCGTGCAGGTCGCTGTCACACCCTATATTTTGTAACATTTCATTTGCATTAATAAAGCATGAAAATTTTGGACCAACAAAAACTTTTGCATTAATTGGCTTTTTATTTTGGAGTTGGTTTTCTCTCTGTGATTTTCAAGTGCTCTTCAAAGTCAAGTACTCCACCTTCTGTACTTCATCTCCCTGCTCCATACTTCTGCCCAATGATCATGCCATGTGTATAGTGCAATATAGTATTTTCTTACAAACATAATTTGGCCAAATAGTATTTTCAAAAATTAGTTTTCCAAAAACCCCTGAATTGAGGTTTGCACTACAAGTACTTGATTTGGGGTATGAAAAATATTTCAAAGAGTATATTTGAAACCTATTAGATATAGGATTCCCATAAACCACAAAAATATAATTTTAGAAGTTATTTTCCTATTTTATTTAAAAGCTTTTTCTTAAGGCCAGAAATGGTCTTTAATAGGGAAAAATTATTTTATTGTTTCAAAAATATTTGACAAAAATCAGGGAAACTCAGTGGACATATATCTTCCATATATAAGAGTTTCAACACATGGTCATGTTCAAAATATTGGACAAAACCTCCCAAAACCATTTATGCCATTTCAAGGATTTGAAATATTTCTACAGCAAATATTTTCATAAAAATCCAAGGAAAATCCAGCAAGTCAAAAATGCATATTGTGATCACCTTGCAAAGCCTCATGTCAATTAAGGTCATTTTGGTTCACCAAAATGCCTCAAAACCCTCTCTGACCAGAATCAAATTTGAACAAGTATGTACTATCAACTTTCTCTCCCTCACCCCAACTTTTGTGAGCATGTTCACATGACCAAATGAGGCCACTACACCAAGTGGTGCATCAAGGGGAAGTGATTTGCTCAACTAGATCTACACAAGTTCATTTCTGTTAATTTCTAGGGTTTACAAAAGTTGCATTGGCAACTTTGCCCAAATAAGCTCCAAATTGGTGGAAGGCCCTAAATATATGTTTCACTTCACCCTGTGGAGTCTCATGGCGGTTGGAAATCATCTGCTTGCCCAAACCATTATCAAACACCTTCTGCCACTTTTCAAAAATCACCATTTTGACCACTAACACTATTCTCCTTGAGCTCAACTTTTTACCAAAGCTCCTCCTAGTCCTCTCCTACCTCTAGTAACTCTTCCCTGGCCTCAGCACAATGACTGAAGAGTGAAACATCCCCATTTACCCTTCTGGACAGCAGCATTCTTCTCCTTTCTCACCTCCCTCTTCACCCCAATGGTCACCCAGGGCATCCAATGCCCCTCCCCCATTCTTTACTCCCCCCTAGAGCCACCAGACACCTTTGGCCGTGCCCACACTGCATAGAAAATGGCCATGCCGGCCATTTGGGCGCTCTGGAGCGTGCTACAGTGTGCTCCCGCACTGTAGCCGCCCCCTTCCAACCGCCCCGGCCACCTCGGGCCTCCCTAGTGCGCCCGACGAGACGCCTCGACGTCTGCAACACGGTAGCTGGTCGGCCCCCTCCTCCTTCTCCCTCCTGTGGCCTCCCTCGCATGCGTGCCGGCCGCCTGCAAGCTCCAATGCACGGCCTCACACGCATGAGCTCTCTAGAGCCTTCCCCGCTCCTTCCCTTCCCTCCTCTGGACATGGACCTGATCCACGAACGGTCTGGACTCGTTCACGAGTGCCCTCACGGCCTCTGGCCTCGCCCGTGACCTCGCCGGTGCACGAGTCCATGGTGGACCGGTGCCCGGCTATATAAGCCGCCCCGGGCCGCTCCAGTAGCATCCACCTCCTCCTCACACCCCCAAGAGCACGCCGCACCACCCAAACGTCCTCAAGGGGCTTCTGTGCTCGGGATCGACCAGAGCTCCACCGCCTCGGGTCGCTGTCGATCCAGAGGTATACGCCTTCTCCTCTACCGCTCTCACTCGATCTAGAACCGCGGGAGCCCACTGACCATTTCCCCTTGTTTCCCTCTCTTTAGCTGCCGAAAACGGCCGAAACCGCCGCCACCCGAAGCAATTCCGCCGTGCCTCCTCGTCGCCGGCGAACCAGGCCACCCCAGCGACCAACTCCACCTCCATCCAAACGGCGGCTCCTCCCTGAGCACAACGGTACCACCCACGCATCCTCCCGTGCCCTATATCGCCGCCGGCGAGCTCGCCGTCGCCTCTGGACGGAGATAGACGACGACGGCCGTGGGCCCTGTCCGTCAGCCTCACGCCCTGATGGGTGGGACCCACACGTCGGGTTTAAAAATGCACGTGCGCGCACCGGTTCGCCGTCGGTCGAAGGCATACTTCGCCTGTACGCCTTCGACGTGGCAGCCTTGCGCGGGCTGATTTGCCTCTGGGCCTGCTGCACTGTGGCCTTTTTGGCCCAGTGGCATAGTGCCACTTTTCTTTTTCTTTTTCTGTCTGTTTTATAAAAATTCCACAGGATAAAACATTTATCCAAATGGAATAATTCCAACTCCTAAAATCTTAGAATAATCCCACCTATTTATTGATGTAACTTTCATACACATCCATTACAATTTTCTGCACTGTTCAAATTTAAATTCAAATTTGAACAATAAGATCTCTGTTTGAAAATCCACTACTCTGTTCCCCTAACTCCAAATCCAAAACTAGGAATTTTTCCCCTTCTTAGTTTTCACCCTAGTATTTAACAAAAGTAAGTTGACATTTTTCTGAGCACTTTGGTTTTTCTGTTTTATTATTGCCTTATTTTTCCCGTTATTATTTTGCGACGATAGATTGCGTTGCTGACGAAGGAGTTGGACCAGAAGACTTTGAAGACCCAGAAGAGTTTGTTGAGCCAGGCAAGTAGCCCTTAGACCATGTCTATGAAACCCTTTTTTTATGCATGACATATAGCACCATATTGTTGTTGCAACGGAATCATGATGAGGTGGAACCACTTTGATGGTTTGCCTCCCTTACTTCCTCGTTGGTACTTGCATTGTGCATGACCCTACCTCCTTATGAGGGTTATGCCGACGGGAGTAGATAGGATGCTAAAGTAGTTGCTACGCAAAAAGGGACGGGAATATGCATGGTGATGGAGACAAAGTATTTTCAAAGGACTTTTCGAAAACACCGTCGGGTGCCTCTTATGCCCGAGGGAGATAATGAGATGGGTAACCGCTTGATGACGAAGTGGTGTACCAAGGCAAGTGTGTGTGTTGCTTTCAAAAACGGATTGGTTTAAGTTGCAACCGTTATTCCAACCTTACATGCGCAACCACTCTACCCTTATATGGGAAAGGGCATTATTGATTACCTAGGCCGATACTAGCTTGGATCCCGCATTACTAGTGACGGGGGATAGTTGGTGCTCTCTCTCGGGACGGGGTCGTGCCAGGTAGCGCGGCCAAGAACATTTTTATGGGGCACCGGACACACCGTTGGTACCCCGTGCCAGTGGTATGTGATGAATATGGGAGCAAGGCTCCACAATTTTAAGTTGTGAAATGTTGGGCATGGGGGTTACTACCAATCGAGTGGACTCCATGTTAGTGTCTTCTAGGGAAAGATAGTGATCGGGTGCTTACCCTGGGTACTTGAGGTACCACGGGTCGTGGATGACACGGAAGTTCCCCGGATCTTGTGGGTAAAGTGTGCAACCTCTGCAGAGTGTAAAACTATTCGAATAGCCGTGTCCACGGTCAAGGACAGTTGGGTAACCGCTCTTGGGCTACGTCCACATGTTTACAAACCAGTGTGTGTGTTTGGATAAGTGGGAAGAACTACTTGGGTCAAGTCAAAGGACATGACATGATTGAGTTGGGTTGATGCCCACTCTATTTATGTTGATATCTGTAACCTGTCCTCATGGTTACTTGAATTCTCCTGATGCATGTCTTACAAGTTGTCGAACATGTCATTACACTCAAAACTAGCTTTCTGCAAAAATTTACCTAAATCATGCATTGTTGTATCTTGAGCCAAAACATGGGTTGCTTGCGAGTACATTCAAAGTACTCATTGGCTTGCCACTGGTTATTTAATTGGCCAGGCATGGAAGAACAGGAGTTCGAAGAAGAGTTCTTTGGAGACGAACATGCGAACTAGGATGTTTCCCAGTCAGAATGCCTGTAGGGTTAAGGCAGATGGCATGGGTTCTACTTATCAATGAAGATTTCCGCTGCTTAAGTTTATTTGGTATTCAGCCCTTGTGGCTTTATCTATGTAAGGCTTGACCATAATGGTCATAATTTGTGTAAGACGATATGTGTGGATGTAATACTCTTGTTATTCAGCTTCTGTGTCTTCGGTGAGCATTGATCTCTGGGATCACTGTACACGTGCATTCGGTGATCACGACTTATGAGTCGGGGTCCCCACAGAGCTGGTATCAGAGCCATCCTAACCGTAGGAAGCCTAAGTTAGCATGGGTGTTAGTTAGGATAACACCCTCTTTGCAAAAACCCTCTATACTCCTTTTCTTTTCTAAGCTTACCAAACCCAAGATATAATTCCATATTGACCTCTCCCATTCCACCTTTCTAGATGGCTAATGTACCCGAAGACTTCCTGACCACCGGATTTCCCGTGCTTCTCGAGGATAGCCTCAAGAAGTGCCAGTTTTACCGAGCCCCTATTTTCACCTACCATGAGCATTGGATCAATGACACTGAGACGGAGTATCATGTGGAAGTGATCGTGAAGGCTAATGACTCTCCAACAAGCTGGTTCTTCGAGGGACCCCAGATGGCAACACTGGTTCTTGCCATCGAGACGGCAACCCTCAAGGCACTCACCCGCCTCTGAGACCTTCTTCCAGAGATGGCAGACGAGTTGGCAACCCGCTTCTTGCCTTATCGGAAGGAAGGTGAGGATGAGAGCAGTGCACCAGCTCCACCATTAGAAGAAGGACTTCCACTCCGATTCCAGACCTACTTCAGCCTTTGTGCCGATAGTTTGGCACAACACTTGGCCTCGAAATCAATGGAGCTCCGAAAGGAACTTAATGAGACCAAGGCACTTCTTCTCCAAGCAAAAGGGAAGATGGATAGGATCAAGAAGGAAGGTGCTCCCCTGGACAGCCCGCAATCGCATACCGAGGTGGAAGACCCCCAAAGGATGGGGAACCACCACATCAGCACCGCATGAGCGCAAGGGATTACCGCAAGCTCTTCACACCACCATCAAAGAAATGCCGTGTTGAGCTCCTCCACTCCCCCACCCCTTCGAGCAATGAAGGAAGTCAGGCTACAGATGACGAGGAGGAAGACCCAGAAGAGCCAGACTACGCGACCGAGCATTCCACCACTTATGCATCATTCGCAACTCGGATATGCCCGTTAGTAACCCCTACGGTAGGATAGGTCATGTACCCCTATGCGAAGTCGAGTCCTTGTAATGGTTCATATGAAACCATGTAGTGTTGTGTTTGCTTTTGATGTGTTTGATGGACGTCGTGCTTTCCTTCGGGAACTTGTAAGCGACTACAACACCCATTTGGATTTTAATGTATGTGTTTGGCCTTTTGGCCCTTGTATGAAAACAATTAGTGTCATACCAACCCCCTTACTAGGCATCCCATCTATATTGCTTCCCCTCATCTTTCCCAATCATGAGACCTTGACCGCTCCAACAGGAAGCCTGTTGTAACACGTACTGGTACCTCTACCCAGCAGCAAGAAGCCGGAGCAGGAGCCAGTCAGGACCAAACCCAAGGACAAGCTCCACCACCGCCACCACCTCCAAACATGGACATGGCTTAGCTTCTCCAAGCCTTCCGAGAGGAATGCCAAGCCAACACTGAAGCCCTCCAGATGATTGCTCAAGTTGTCAATCGCCAGCCGGCAGGAAACGGCAATGGACGTTCCACGTTGGCGGAGTTCAAGAAGCATGCACCACCCACCTTCATCGAGACTGCTGAACCCCTGGATGCAGACGACTAGGTCCGCACCATTGAGGATCTGCTGGAACTAGTCAGATGCACTGAGGACCGTGAGAAGGTGGCGTATGCTGCTCACTGCCTCGGGGGAACTGCTAGAGCTTGGTGGGATGGATTCAAGGCCATGCATGCTGAGCAAAACATCACTTGGAATGACTTCAAGGCAGAATTCCGCAAGGCCCACATTCCTTCCGGAATCATGGCCATCAAGAAGCGTGAATTCCGAGCCCTGAAGCAAGGTAGTAGCACTGTCAAGGAGTACATGCAGAAGTTCAGTGTTCTCTCCAGGTATGCTCCTGAGGATGTTAGCACTGATGCTACCAAAAGGGAGTGCTTCATGGAAGGCCTTAACCAGACTCTGCAGTACTCACTTGTTGTGTGTGACTGCCCAACCTTTCCTGATCTGGTGAACAAGGCACTCTTGCTTGAGGACAAGCGACGTGCTTTGGACGATACTCGTAAGCGCAAGATGATCAGCAAGGGTAGCTCCAGCAACCAGAAGCCTCGCCCGTGGCAGCTAGCCCCGGTCAAGCCAACCTATCAGCAGCCAAGAGCCCCTGCACCTCGCACCAACTATCAGCCTCAGCAGTATGCCAACCCCAGGCCAGCTTTCAACAACCCCAATAACAATGCCGGCAAAAGCAGCAACCCCAATCAAGTCACTTGCTTCGGATGTGGTCAGCCAGGACACTACTCCAAGAATTTCCATAAGCACCCATAAAAGCAACGAATTCTTCTATTTGTTCCACATCATAGTAATCATATATACCATTAGCATATGAAGCTAACGTTTCATTATCATTAAATTCGCATGAAAAGGGAAGGTGTGGAGCCTTCATCCTAGAGCAACAAGTATAATCATATCTCAAGCATAGTTGCCGAGCATACCAATGCAACATATAAATTTGATCCCATAATAGTTTCCCTTTTTGAGTCAAGCGATAATCCCTAAAGTATTCACGTTGATCCAACGTTACTCCCATTATAAAGTTGAATGGGGTTTTCGCAGGATTATCGAACTAGTACATAATATCTTTCGCATATTTCGCATCGAGGGTTTTAGGAGGTTCCCCATCTCCATGAGTAGCAATTAAACCTATTTTTTTGGTATTTTGTGTTCCATATCCATAAGTAAAGATAGAGAACAACTTAGGACAGAAAAAAAATTAAAAAATTACTTAGTGATAAAGCAAACAAGCACACACGAGAATATTCACCCCACACTAACTCCCCGGCAACAGCACCAGAAAAAGGTCTTGATAACCCAAAAGTGTAGGGGATCAATTGTAGCCTGTTTCGATAAGTAAGAGTGTCGAACCCAATGAGGAGCTAAAGGTAGAACAAATATTCCCTCAAGTTCTATCAACCACCAATACAACTCTACGCACTCTTAACGTTCATTTTACCTAGAACAAGTATGAAACTAGAAGAACTTTGTAGGTGCTGTTGGATAGGTTTGCGAGATAATAAAGAGTGTGTAAATAAAAAGTAGGGGCTGTTTAGATGAAGACACAACTAAGTTACTTTTAGTAGAGAGCTTATTGTCACACAAGAAAGTTATTTGTCCCTAGGCAATCGATAACTAGACCGGTAATCGTTATTGCAATTTTATTTGAGGGAGAGGCATAAGCTAACATAATTTCCCTACTTGCATCATATGCACTTATGATTGGAACTTTAGCAAGCGTCCGAAACTACTAGAGATCAATAAGGTAAAACCCAACCATAGCATTAAAGTATCAAGTTCTCTTTACTCCCATATGCAAACAACCTACTTACTCGGGTATGTGCTTCTGTCACTCACGCCACCCACCATAAGAAAATCATGAATGTATTGCAACACCCTACAGTGGGGATCCCTCACGCTTGCGCGACACGGAGAGCACCATAGTACAGCACCAATAATAAAACATGCAACTCAAACCAATCACGATCATCAATTAACACATAGGACAAAACGGATCTACTCAAACATCATAGGATAGCCATACATCATTGGGAAATAATATATAGAATTGAGCACCATGTTTAAGTAGTGTTACAGCGGGTAAAAGAGGGGTTACACCACTGCATAGAGGGGGGAAGAGTTGGTGATGACGGCGGTGAAGTTGTTGGTGAAGATTGTGGTGACGATGATGGCCCCGGTGGCACTCTCGTGCCACCAGAAGCGAGGGGGAGAGAGCCCCCCTCCTCCTTCTTCTTCTTCTCCTTCTTCTTCTTCTCCTTCTTCTTCCTTGACCTTCTCCCTAGATGGGAGAAGGGTTTCCCCTCTGGTCCATGGTCTCCATGGCGTGGGAGGGGCCAGAGCCCCTCCGAGATTGGATATGTCTCTCTGTCTCTCTTTGTTTATGCATTTCAGATTCTGGCCTTTCACTGTTTCTTATATTCCCTGAGATCCGTAACTCCGATTGGGCTGAATTTTGGACACGATTTTATCCGGATATTATCTTTCTTGCGGTGAAAGAAGGACACCAACCGCCTTATAGGGTGGTGTCGGAGTAATGGGCCACGGGTAGGCTAACCCGAGGCCCAGAACCTTTCAAGACATCGGGGCAGACCGCGCCCCTCAAGATGCCAAGGTGAAGAGCTGTCTTCTAGGGGCCGGCTGGAGGAACAGCCGGCTGCCCGTATAAGGCCGAGTCCTAGAGGCAAGGCCAAGACGGGCCGACTCCTACTCGGCGGCTTATAGATAAGTCGGCCCCGAGGAGTCGGCCCACGGCACCAGCGAAGCCCGTGCCCTCATCAAGAGGGACGGGACTGGGAATGGCTATAGTGTAGCCCATCCTCTCCCCCTTTCCAGGGGCTGGCATGGTCACAGTAGGCTGTACGGTGGAGATCCCTGCCTGGCACAGCACTGTTGCCATGCCATCCCTGACATCATCACGGGCAGGCGGAGTCCTGCTCCCATGATGGCCTGTCGGTGTGGCCCAAGGACGACGGGCCCCACCAGTCAGCGAGAGCCCGGAAGACGGCGACAATCCCACCAGTCGGACCCGAGGGAGGTCGGCCCCCACGAGTCAGCCCGCCCCTTCCTCGGGACCCATTCGCCATTAAACAGACCTGCTACAGTAATTGTCCGCCAGGTGGCGGAGCTGTAGCCATAACCCCATGACCAAGCCTGTGTCATTAGAGACGTGGCAACAGTGATCCACAGCCGGCACGACCCACGAGCAGCGGAGCTAGCCTGTCGGCTCCATACCAGACCAGTCGGCGGAGAAGATGGTGACCAGATAGAGTGACAGCCGGGCCCTGCGCCCGGCCGGATTACCATTGTACCCCTGGGGGGTAGGCCTATATAAACCCCCCAGGGCACCCATGCAAAGGGTTCCGAACCTGTGAGAACTAGACCAGATCATAGAGGAAGGAGAGAGCTAGCCCTGCCTTCTCCTACCTCTAGCATACAGCTCAAGGAGCGCCTTTGTATTCACTTGTGCCTTAGTTATCATGCGGAGACCCCGCAGAGCAGGACTAGGGTGTTATCTCCTAGGAGAGCCCCGAACCTGGGTAAAGTACGCCGGCATTCGTGTCTACGCCTCATCCCGCTTCCAGGCACCGGCGACGTTCTACTCGCTCCCACCATGATAAGCCATCCTATTGGCATATGTCGCACCCAACCCCCGACATTTGGCGCCCACCGTGGGGGTGGTGCACCATCGTCCAGAGACCTGTTCTGGACGGGAACCCTTTTTCTCCCTGGCAAGCGCAGCCAGCCCGACACGCCAGACGCAGTCTGCGCCGACGCGCTGCATGGCGCAGAAGTCGCCTGCACGGCAAGTTGCCTCGCTGATCTCATTGGCGAGGCCCACCTCTCTGGCGAGCCCGCGTCTGACGCGAGCATAGACAGCCCCAAGAGCCTCCTCGCGGGCCTCCTCGATCAACTCCACGTCGCCAGCAAGCCAGCTATGGACCTGGAGTCTGTAGGCTCCACCGACCCGATGTTGGTTGACTCCGACACTGCGTCGCTTCACGCGTTCCCCACCAACATGGTAGTCTACGACGAACCGCTCCCTCGCGCAGAGAGCGGCGGAAGCACCATCACAGAAGTGCTTGTCATCGGTCACAGTGAGCACTCTGGCGGAGAGGCTGATGACCCGCTCAACGCAGCCCTACAAGACCTGACGGCGCCCATCCCAGAAGACGCTGACGCCGAGATGCTGGAAGCACGCCGCCTCCAGCTTGTCGAGGGCGCCAAGAAGCTGGCTAGCATGAGGCGCCTGTCGGTCCAGCAGCGTGGTGTGGCCATTGCCAACCTGTTCAGGGCAGATCGCCCCGTCTACGCCATGCCTGCGGAAAACATCCGAGCTGCCCAAGCGGCAGCAGAAGAGCTGGACAAATTCGAGGGCGAAGAACGTCGCCAGATGGCGGAGCGCGTCTAGCGGCTCCATGACGCGGCTGCCGAGCAGCACGAGGCCGGCTGCCGCACTGAGGCGCCGCAACGACAAAACGACGATCTGCCTCCCCGCCGAGACCAAGGCGCGACCTCTCGGACGCGACTGGTGACGTCCGCGGGAGAAGAGACAAGGAGCCGACTGCTAGCCGCAGCCGGACTCGCATCACCATTGAGCGCGACCAAGACGGCCGCCCGAGAGGAGTGGAACGACGGGATGACTGTCCGCCTCCCCCTCAGAGGAAAGGGCGCGTCCCCCCGCCACCAATTGAGCACCCGACACTCGGTGACCGCCTTGGCCGTCGAGAGGGAGTCGGAGAGAATGATGCCCGCCACCGGATCGACCATCTCCGCCAATCCCTGCCGCTAGAAAAAGAAGATGAGTTGGGTCCGCTGTGTTTCGGCCCCCGCAGTTGAGACAAGCCCTTCCCCAAAGGGTTCACGCTCCCAAGAGACACGCCCAAATACACCGGCTCCGTGAAGCCGGAGGACTGGCTAGTTGACTACTCCACAGCCGTTAGCATAGCAAACGGCAACAAGCACGTCGCTGTAAAGTACGTTCCGCTCATGCTCCAGGGCACAGCCCGGACATGGCTGAACAGTGTGAAGCCCCGTAGCATCAACAGTTGGGTTGACTTCACTGAAGCCTTCATCTGCAACTTCACCAGCACGTACAAGCGGCCGCCCAAGCCTCGCCAGCTCTCCTTGTGCGTGCAAGGCCCCAACGAGTCGACTCGCGACTACCTCACACGCTGGGCTGAGCTCCACAACTCTTGCGAAGGCATGCACGAGGTGCAGGCTATCGAGTAATTGTGGGTCCCAAAGGGCCCCCCTCCTCAAGCCCCGACTCCTCTGCGATGAGCCGGCGACCCTCGACGAGCTGCTGATCATAGCAGATAAATATGCCATAGCCGACTCCTCCATTAAGGCAGAGATCCAAGTTGACGCCTCTGGAAAAGTGGCCCCTCAGGCTCCCCGAACCTCGGCTGGCGATACTAGTCGGCGTCAACAGCAGAGCGACCACAAGCGCAAGGCCACACAGCCGGCTTCCACCAGCCGGCAGGTGCCGACAGTAGAAGACCAGCAGCCGGAAAGGCAGCCTCCGTCCAAACCCCAGAAGGGCGGCAAGTCCGATTGGTTGCCGACTTTCTCATATGAGCAGACTCTGGATGCACCCTGCAAATTCCATAGTGGTGCGAAGCCATCCAACCACACCACTCGGATGTGCCATTGGCTCACCAGGATCGCCAAGGGAGACGGCCTTCCGCCTCCTCCACCTGCTGGGCAGCAGCCGCCTCCTCCGCCCCAGCAGCCCGCAGTCAGACCAGTCGGAGCCATACAAGATGAGTACCCTGAAGAGCACGGATCTTATGTCGTGTTCACCAGCATGGCCGACGATAAGCACAGCAGGCGACAACGACAGCAAGAAGTGAATGCAGTAACATCCGAGACCCTCGAGTTCATGCATTGGTCCGAGAATCCCATCAACTAGAGCAGGGCCGACCACCCAGATGTAATGCCCAATCCCGGATCCTATGCCCTGGTTTTGGATGCGACCTTTGCCACCGATAAGCGAGCTGCTCGGTTTTCCCGAGTTCTGATAGATGGTGGCAGCAGCATCAACATTCTGTACAAAGATACCATGGAGAAGTTAGGAATCAGACAAAGGCAGCTTCAGTCCCGCCGGACTGTATTCCATGGCATAGTTCCTGGCCTTTCCTACTCACCAATCGGCAAGATCTAGATAGACGTCCTCTTTGGAGACAAAGATCACTTCCGCTGAGAGCCAGTCTGGTTCGAAGTGGTGGACCTCAAGAGCCCATACTATGCGCTACTTGGCCGACCTGCTCTGGCCTAGTTTATGGCGGTCCCCCACTATGCCTACCTCAAGATGAAGATGCCGAGTTCCAAGGGTATTCTGACCATAGCCGGCGACTACAAGAAGTCGTCCGCCTGCGTAGCTGAGAGTAGTCGGTTGGCCGAGTCCCTTGTGATCGCAGCTGAGAAGTGGCTCCTTGACCGGGTTGTGGCGATGGCAGGCAAGCGGCCGGAGATGTCGCCCGATCCCAAGGATTCGGAAGCTGAGGGCTCGTTCAAGCCGGCCAAAGAGAGAAAGAAGATTCCCTTGGACCCGGAGCACACAGAGAGGTACGCTGTCGTCGGTGCAAACCTCGACAGCAAATAGGAAGGCGAGCTCGTCGATTTCCTTTGTGAGAATCGGGACATCTTTGCATGGTCCCCCAAGGACATGCCGGGAGTCCCGACGGATTTCGCCGAGCACAAGTTACATGTCCGGCCTGATGCCAAACCAGTCAGGCAGCCCTTGCGCCGCCTGTCAGAAGAAAAGAGAAGAGTCGTTGGAGAAGAGATAGTCCGGCTTCTAGTAGACGGCTTCATCATGGAGGTGTTCTTTCCAGAGTGGCTGGCCAACCCAGTCCTTGTGCTGAAGAAAAACAAGCAGTGGCGTATGTGTATTGATTACACCAGCCTCAACAAAGCATGCCCCAAGGACCCGATCGCTTTGCTAAGAATCGACCAAGTGTTAGACTCCACAGCCGGATGCGAGCTGTTGAGTTTTTTGGATGCATATTCAGGATATCACCAAATCAAGCTGAACCCGGCCAACAGACTGAAGACCACCTTCATCACACCGTTTGGAGCCTTCTGCTACTTGACCATGACGTTCGGTTTGAGGAACGCCGGCGCCATTTTTCAACATTGCATGCAGAAGTGCCTCCTCAAGCAACTCGGCAAAAATGCCCACGTTTACGTGGACGATGTGGTGGTGAAGACAGAGAAGCGTGGAACACTGCTAGAAGACCTCAAGGAAACCTTTGAGAACCTACGCCGGTTTCAAATCAAGTTCAACCTAGAGAAATGCGTCTTTGGAGTACCAGCTGGCCAGCTTCTTGGATTCCTGGTCTTAGAACGCGGCATAGAGTGCAACCCTGTGAAGATCAAGGCCATCGAGAGTATGGAAGTACCCACCCGACTGCTGGATGTGCAGAAGTTCACTGGCTGTTTGGCATCCATCAGCCGATTCATCAGTCGGCTGGGCGAGAAGGCCCTTCCCCTGTACCATCTCATGAAGAAGACCACTTTTTTTGAGTGGAACAACAAGGCGGACAAAGCTTTTCTCCAGCTCAAAAAGATATTAACTACTCCACCTGTTCTGGCGGCTCTGACTCCTAAGGAGCCCATGCGCCTCTACATCACCGCCACCAGTTGAGTGGTCAGCACGGTCATCATGGTAGAGTGCAAGGAGGAAGGCAAGGCACTACCAGTCCAGAGACCGGTATATTATTTGAGTGAAGTACTGTCGACCTCCAAGCAAAACTACCCCCACTACCAGAAGATGTGCTACAGCGTGCACTTTGCCTCCAAGAGATTGAAGCTGTATTTTCAAGATTACCCAATCACTATGGTCTGCACAGCTCCACTGGCTGAGATCATTGGAAGCCGAGATGCTTCGGGACGAGTGGCCAAATGGGCAATAGATTTAGCCCCTACACCATCTACTACCAGCCTCGCACCGCCATCAAGTCACAAGTGCTGGCCAACTTCCTCGTCGACTGGGTCGAGACCCAGTACCTGCCGCCAGCGCCCGACTCCACCCATTGGCGGATGCATTTTGGTGGTTCCAAGATGCGCATCGGTTAGGGAGCCGGCATCGTCCTCACCTCTCCCAAAGACGACAAGCTCAAATATGTGCTGCAAATCCATTTGCCACCTCCAACAACGTTGCCGAATACGAGGCACTCATTCACGGGCTCCGGCTTGCCAAAGAGCTTGGCATTCGTCGGATCCTGTGCTATGGTGACTCTGCCTTGGTGGTCCAGCAGTCGTAAGGCGACTGGGACGCCAAAGATGCAAACATGGCGAGCTACCGCTTCCTCGTACAGCAACTCAGTGGATATTTTGAAGGTTGCGGAGTCTTCTCCATGCCTGCCAAAACGACATACGAGCAAGCCAGGAATTGCCTCCTGCATCGCATACAGACTTATCCCACTCACTACTCCCTGCCCCCTTTCTCGCCACACCTCTCTCCTCTACAAATCATACCCTCCTCCTCTCGCTCCCTCCCACTACACACTCCTTCTTCGCTCCAGCTACTCACCACTACACTGTCATCCTCCAACTACATCTACGCCCCACTCCTCTACGCTGACGCCCACTCTTCCCTCAGATCATTCCTCTAATCCTCGAAACCCTAATACCTCCACTCTAACTACTCTTTCCCTACACCTCGCAGATTATCTATGACCTCCTACTAATTCCCTCTCCGCCACCACTCCCTTACCTCGTTTCACAAGGCCACATTTTTCGCCCTCTTCTACCGGCCCCCCCACCTCACTCTACTCAAACCCTCCCCACTCTTCTCCCGGTCCGCCATCCTCCGCTCCTCTCTTCAACACCTTGTACGCCTACTCCTCCTGATAACTTCACCCCTTTCCGACTTTCTCCTGCACATGCCTAACTGACTCCTGACTCCTATATCCACCCACTCTCCTGCTCCCCTCCTCGCATGCCTCCACGACTTACCTCCGCTCCCATCCCTCTCCCCTCCTCTGCACCTTCCCTAGCTTGAGTCAATCGAGCTCTACTTTTGCTATTTCGTGAATCCTGGCAGATTGTTGACTTGTTAGCGATTTTGCCGAGGATGTTGCTATTGATCTGTGCATGCTATGTTGTTGCTCTTGCCATGTCTAGCTTCTATGATATGTATTCTTGATGGGTGTATGCTTAGTTTGTCATGCCATGCTCTGTAGCGAGTGCATCGAGCTCGTAAACATGCCTACTCGTTAACAGATTTGCATGCTCCAGTTTTTCACTAAGTCTGAGATCTGTTTATGTTTTTGCCATGTTCACATGATTGCAATTGTATTTTCTGATCCCTTTTGGCTCAAGGTCACCAAGGGACTTTTGTTAAGTGCTTTGAGTAGCTTCATGCCATGCCTTGCTTTGCCGTATTAAGTTCCTGTAGCATGTAGTTTTCATGCTCTAAAGTGTGCTTCCTGATGCTAAATTCCAGACTTGTGTTAATTTCTAAACTCTGAAACCTGTTATCATTTGCACTTTTTCCATGCTTGTTTGAACCTGTTAATGGATGAATTAGCCGTAGCTCAGTGTTCATCTTTTGTCAAGCATCATGAATGGATCCCTGCCATGTATTTTGTTTTCATGTTTGAGTGCTTTAGCATACTTATCTTGATGCATTTAGATGGCTACTTGCTGTTTATTGCGGACCTGTGCCATATTTGTTTTGCTTGTCATTTCCAAACCGTTCATCCGATTCCGGTGATCTTTATATTGATTTCAACCGAAATCACCTTACCTTTCCAGTGACACTCTTGGATTTCCAAGTTGAGTCCAGGTTCAATCATTCCTTTTCAAATCTTGCATATGCATCACATACCGCATCCCGCATAGCATACCATGTTTGCATCATGTGGTTTGAGCATTGCACGTGGTTGATTGTGTTCCTTTTGTTTGTTTGTCTTGTTTGGGTAGAGCCGGGAGACGAGTTCGCTAATGAGGAGCCCATTGAGTTCGCTTACAAGGATCAAGTCAACTCTAACAACTTTGCAGGCAAGATGATCATACCCTCGAAATCACTTCTATCTTTGCTTGCTAGATGCTCGCTCTTTTCCTATGCCTATGCTACGATACCTACCACTTGCTTATCATGCCTCCCAAATTGCCATGTCAAACCTCTAACCCACCATGTCCTAGCAAACTGTTGTTTGGCTATGTTACCGCTTTGCTCAGCCCCTCTTATAGCGTTGCTAGTTGCAGGTGAAGATTGGAGATCGTTCCTTGTTGGAACATTGTTTATTGTTGGGATATCACTATATTATCTTGTTATCTTAATGCATCTATATACTTGGTAAAGGGTGGAAGGCTCGGCCTTTTGCCTAGTGTTTTGTTCCACTCTTGTCGCCCTAGTTTCCGTCATATCGGTGTTATGTTCCCGGATTTTGCGTTCCTTATGCGGTTGGGTTATAATGGGAACCCCTTGACAGTTCACCTTGAATAAAACTCCTCTAGCAATGCCCAACCTTGGTTTTACCATTTTCCACCTAGCCTCTTTTTCCCTTGGGTTTCCGGAGCCCAAGGGTCATCTTATTTAAACCCCCCCCTCGGGCCAGTGCTCCTCTGAGTGTTGGTCCAAACTAGAGCCCTGTGCAGCGCCCCCTCGGGGAAACTAGAGGTTTGGTTTTAGTTGTATGGAGCGCTCATCTGAGTGTGCCCTGAGAACGAGATATGTGCAGCTCCTCTCGGGATTTGTCGGTACATTCGGGCGGTGTTGCTGGACTTGTTTTACCATTGTCGAGGATGTCTTGTAAAACCGAGATGCCGAGTCTGATCGGAATGTCTCGGGAGAAGGAATATCCTTCGTTGACCGTGAGAGCTTGTGATGGGGTAAGTTGGGACTCCCTGCAGGGATTTGAACTTTCAAAAGCCGTGCCCGCGGTTATGGGCAGATGGGAATTTGTTAATGTCCGGTTGTAGATAACACGAAACTTAACTTAATTAAAATGAATCAACCGCGTGTGTTACCGTGATGGTCTCTTCTCGGCGGAGTCCAAGAAGTGAGCACGGTGTTGGAGTAATGCTTGACGTAGGTTGCTATAGGATCACTTCTTGATCATAGTTCTTCGTTCGTGCTTTGCCTTCTCTTCTTGCTCTCTTTTGCGAACAGGTTAGCCACCATATATGCTAGTCGCTTGGTTGCAGATCCACATATTACCTTGCCTTACCTATAATCTTAAATAGTCTTGATCGCGAGGGTGCGAGATTGCTGAGTCCCCGTGACTCACAGTTTACTTCCAAAACCAGATGCAGGGACCGATGATACCGTTCCAGACGATGCGCTTGAGCTCAAGTGGGAGTTCGATGAAGACTCTCGTCGTAACTATGTGTCTTTCCTAGATGATCAGTAGTGGTGCCCAGTTGGGGCGATCGGGGACCGTGTCGCATGTTGGGGTTGATCTTTTATTTTGTTACCGTAGTCGGACCATGAGTGTATTGGATGATTGTAATGTTATTCATGTATTTGTATGACGTGGCGAGTGTAAGCCAACTATGTATCTTTTCCCCTTTTATATATTTACATGGGTTGTTGTGAAGATTACCTTACTTGTGACATTGCTTTCAATGTGGTTATGCCTCTAAGTCGTGCTTCGACATGTAGGAGATATAGCCGCATCAAGGGCATTACAAGTTGGTAATCAGAGCCTTCCCCGACCTTAGGAGCCCCCTGCTTGATCGAATCGTTGGCGTTGTTGAGTCTAGAAAAATGTTTTGAGTAATTTAGAAATTATATATCGGAGAGTTAGGAATTCTTTTTACTCCCCAGTCCCTTCATCGCTCTGGTAAGGCATCCTGACATAGAGTTTTGACTCTTCTCTTCTCAAATTTCACTAGAATATTTTTTAGGATCACGCGGGTATCCTGGAATCGTTCCGATCGATTTGTGACGAGAACATTGTTCTTGGTGCCTCCTGTCATTTAGGGGTTGTGGCAGTGTCCCGGGGAGTTGAGCTCCGAGGTGTTGTCGTCACAATTTTATCGTTGAGATTCTAGAATACCTGAGTTTCGCCGACATCGAAAATCTCTTTTATGCAGTTGTTGGTGAGATAACCTCAACGCCACCCAGTACTGGGCGGGAGTTTGGGAGTATTGCCATAACTCGTATAACGGATGCTGTTCAAAGGTTGAGGTAGACGATTTCTGATGTTTTTCTCAGTTATGTGTTGAAGGATGGATACGGCTGGATGTAGGATTTGCTAGATTTGGGTTAGATATTATGCTTCCCCTGTATCTCCAACACCTGATTGCATAGCCGGAAAGGTTCGGGAGTTTCATAGGTGGGAATTCTTGTAGCTCTAGTTCTTCTTCCACGGATATTTGGTTTGAGATTGGGTGATCCTTACCGAGTATTCGTTCTTGGTCCGAACCTTGTTGTTTTTCTTCTACCTCAATTCTAAGTGGCTTCTCAATTTATGGATATGTGACCATTTCAATTGAATGCATTCGTTCATTTTGTTCGGATGTGAAGACTATATGTTGCAATTTCAACCCGTTTGATTCAGCTTCAATATTTGTCTGTCAATGTGCTAACGGATGTCAACCTCTTCAGGATGGCTCCTCCAACGCGCACGATTCCGAATCCTGATCCGCCACCACCACCTCCACCTCCGGAGGCATGGCAAGCTGTGATGACCGCTACCAATGCAAACACGCAGATGATCATGCAACTTCTTCCAGAGCGCAACCAAGGGAACCAGGGCCAAGGCAACAATCAGAATCACTTTGCTACACTCAACTAGTTCCTTGCTAACCAGCCAAAGACCTTCAGCAATTGTGTTGAGGCAACAGACGTTGATGATTGGCTCGTGGACATATGCAAGCATTTCGAGTGTAGTAACGTCAGGCCTGAGGACTTTGTCAAGTTCGCCTCCTTCCAACTCAAAGACCAAGCTGCAGAATGGTTTCAGCAGTACAAAGATTCTAGAGGAGGCCATGTGATTACCTGGGATGAATTCCGTCAAGACTTCAAAGCTCATCATATTCCTCAGAGCATGGTTGAAAGCAAGCGTGAGGAATTCCGCAACCTGAAGCAAGGCTCTATGTCTATTTACGAATACAACAAGATGTTTCAGAAGCTCGCCCGTTTTGCTAAGCAAGACGTCCCTGACGAGAAGAGCATGATATACCAGTTCAGGGGTGGTCTCAGAGAAGAAATCCAGCTAGCTCTCGTTCTCTTTGAGACCAAGAGGTACGATGAGTTTTACAACATGGCAATGAAGCAAGAGACTGCTCAACTGAAGTGCGATGCTTCCAAAAAGTGAGTCAGAGATGCTACTCCTTCTTCCTCAACTCAAGTGTCTAAGCAGCAGAAGTATTGGCTTCCTCCTCCTCCGTTCCATCAGCCTTATCAACAGAAGAGCAAAGGTGGCAGTGGATCTTCCCACCCACCCAACCCTGGCTTTCAGAACAAGACTTCGTCTCAAGCTCCAAGATCGAGTGCTCCGTATCACCGTCCGCTCTCGGAGGTCACGTGCAACAAGTACCAACAGAAGGGTCACTATGCCAACAAATGCTTCAATCAGAGGCGTCTCCCTCCTCCTCCTGTGAGATCGGCAAGTACAACTGTGGTCAAGCATAACCCCAAGTACGCCAAGGTCAACATGGTGAATGCAGCTCAGGCAGAGGACTCGTCAGATGTCATCATGGGTAACCTTCCTGTTAACGATGTTCCTGCAAAAGTTCTTTTTGACACTGGTGCATCGCATTGCTTCATTTCTAAACCTTTTGCATCAAAGTATGAGTGCGATTATCAGTATTTGCAAAGATCTTTGCAAATCGTGTCACCGGGCAAGCAAATGACAGATAATATATGCGTCCCGGATGTTACTATCAGTTGGGCGACTACAAATTTCTAGCTTCTCCTATTGTTCTGGGTGACTCGGATATCGATCTTATTCTTGGTATGGATTGGCTTTCTAAGCACAAGGCTCATCTTGATTGTGCTGCCAGGCAGATTCAATTGACTCATTCGTCTGAGGATGTAATTGTCTTTGCCGCTCGTGATGATACCATCCGTCTGTTTTCTCTCAATGAGAAGGGTGAACTGGATGCCATCTCTCAAATTCTAGTCGTTTGCGAATATCAAGACGTCTTCCCAGAAGAGCTTCCAGGAATGCCTCCGCACCAGCCAGCTGAATTCGTTATCGATCTTGAGCCTGGCACGGAACCTGTTTGCAAACATCCTTACAAGCTTGGACCTGAAGAGTTGAAGGAGCTGAAGAAGCAACTCGATATTCAAGAGCGAATGGGTCTCATCCGACCTAGTTCTTCTCCGTGGGGTTGTGGAGTTCTTTTTGTGAAGAAGAAGGATGGAACAGACCGCCTCTGTGTTGACTACCGTCCATTGAACAAGAAGACTATAAAGAACAAGTACCCACTTCCCAACATCAACGAGCTGTTTGAACAACTCAAAGGTGCTCAAGTATTCTCCAAGCTTGATCTCCGTATGGGCTATCACCAGATCCGAATTCGTGAGCAAGATATCCCCAAGACGGCATTCAGAACAAGCTATGGTTCATATGAATACACGGTCATGTCTTTTGGCCTCGTCAACGCTCCTCCGACTTTCTCTCGCATGATGAACTTCATCTTCAACGCCTACACAAATGACTTTGTCTTGGTCTACCGATGACATTCTGGTCTTTTCCAAGAACAAGGAAGATCATGCCAAGCACTTGCGTTTGGTGCTCGATAAGCTCAGAGAACATCAGTTCTACGCAAAGTTCTCAAAGTGCGAGTTTTGGCTCGATGAGGTTCTCTATCTTGGGCATATCATCTCTGCCAAGGGCATAGTGGTGAATCCTGAGAAGGTGTGTGCAATTGTGAATTGGGAACCACCTTAGAACGTGAAGCAACTCCGCAGCTTCCTTGGTCTCACAAGCTACTGTCGAAGGTTCGTTGAGAACTATTCAAAGATCGCGAAGCCTCTTTCAAACCTTCTGCAGAAACACGTCAAGTACGTTTGGTCTCCGGAATGTGACATCGCTTTCAACACCCTAAAAGAGAAATTAGTCACTGCTCCAGTTCTGACTCCTCCAGATGAATCCAAACCGTTCGAGGTCTTCTGCGATGCCTCTCTTCAAGATCTTGGTGCAGTGTTGATGCAAGATAAGAAAGTTGTGGCTTGTACCTCTCGACAGTTGAAGCCCAACGAGAAGAACTACCCCACTCATGACCTCGAGTTGGCGGCAGTTGTGCATGCTCTTTTGACTTGGAGACATCTCTTATTGGGAAGAAAAGTGGACATCTTCACTAACCACAAGAGTCTCAAGTACATCTTCACTTAGCCTAATCTCAACCTCAAGCAGACTCGTTGGGTCGAAATGATTCAAGAGTATAATCCGAGTATCGAATATACTCCAGGCAAGGCCAATGTAATTGCTTACGCTTTGAGCAGGAAGGCTTACTGCAACAGTTTGATTCTCAAGCCTTACCAACTCGAGCTTTGTGAAGATTTCGGCAAACTCAACTTGCAAGTTGTTCCGCAAGGTTTCCTCGCCAACCTTCAAGTCTCTCCTACTTTGGAAGATCAGATTCGTGAGGCTCAACTTCTTGATGCTATGGTGAAGAAGGTGAAGATTGGGATTGCCAAGAGTCAACCCAAGTACAAGTGTTATTGCCTTGATGACAAGGATACTCTCTTCTTCGAGGATCGCATTGTTGTGCCTAAAGGTGACCTTCGTAAAGTCATTATGAACGAGGCTCACAATTCACTCCTCTCTATCCACCCTGGGAGTACGAAGATGTACCAGGACCTCAAGCAGGCTTATTGGTGGACTCGAATGAAGCGCGAGATTGCTCAGTTCGTGAATGAATGTGATGTCTGCAGAAGAGTGAAGGCAGAACACCAACGACCAGCTGGTCTCCTCCAACCTCTTGCCATTCCAGAATGGAAGTTTGACCACATTGAGATGGACTTCGTGATGGGATTTCCAAAGTCCAAGCATGGAAATGATGCTATATTCGTTGTCATCGACAAACTCACTAAAGTGGCTCATTTTCTGCCTATCAAAGAGTCTATCTCTGTAGCTCAATTGGCGGAGCTTTATACCTCTCAGATTGTCTCTCTGCACGGTCTTCCGCAGTTGATCTCTTCAGACCGTGGCAGCATCTTTACCTCCATGTTTTGGGATTCTTTTCAGAAGGCCATGGGCACCAACATCCGTTTCAGCACAGCTTTTCATCCTCAAACTAGCGGTCAAGTCGAGCGTGTCAATCAGATTCGCGAAGATATGCTCAGGGCTTGCGTTATCTCCTTCGGTATGAAGTGGGAAGATTGTCTTCCATATGCCGAGTTCTCCTACAACAACAGTTTTCAAGCAAGTTCGGGCAAGGCCCCATTTGAAATTCTCTATGGCAGGAAGTGTCGTACTCCTCTTAACTGGTCAGAGACCGGCGAACGTCAACTTCTTGGAAATGACTTGTTCACAGAGGCAGATGAGATGTGTAAAGTCATTCGTGATAACCTCAAAGCAGCGCAATCGCGCCAGAAGAGCTACTATGATAGCAAGCATCGTGATTTGGCTTTCGAGATCGGAGACCATGTTTATCTCCGCGTCTCTCCAATGAAAGGTACTCATCGCTTCGGTATCAAAGGGAAGCTTGCCCCTAGATACGTGGGCCCTTTCAAGATCGTCAGCAAGAGAGGCGATCTCTCCTATCAACTCGAGCTTCCCTCTAACTTTGCAAACGTGCACGTCGTGTTCCATGTCTCTCAGCTCCGCAAGTGCTTCAAGACCCCTGATCGCACCGTCAACTTCGAAGACATTGATCTCCAAGAAGACCTTTCTTATCGTGAGCACCCCGTTGCTATTCTTGAAGAAACTGAGCGCAAGACTCAAAATAAGTCAATCAAATTCCTCAAAGTCAAGTGGTCACACCATTCTGACCGTGAAGCCACCTGGGAACGCGAGGATCACCTCCGTTCTGAGTACCCGGCGTTTTTCTAGTCCTAGATCTCGGGATGAGATCTTTTCGTAGTGGTGGAGTGTTGTAACACCTCTGATGTAATTTACCTTATATGTATCTCAACTCTTGCCGTTTCCGGCGCTAAGTTATTTTATTTTCCTCGGGTTCAGGTTTTGTCTCTGTGTGTTGTTGCCTTTGTCATGCATCTCATATCATGTCATCATGTGCATTGCATTCGCCTACGTGTTCGTCTCATGCATCCGAGCATTTTCCCCGTTGTCCGTTTTGCATTCCGGCGCTCCTATCTCCTCCGGTACCCCTTTCTACCTCTTTTCATGTGTGGGGGTTCAAAATTTCCGGATTGGACCAAGACTTGCCACGTGGCCTTGGTTTACTACCGGTAGACCGCCTGTCAAGTTTCGTGCCATTTGGACTTCGTTTGATACTCCAACGGTTAACCGAGGGACCAAGAAGGCCTCGTTTGTGTTGCAGCCCAACACCCTTCCAACTTGGCCCAAAACCAACCTAAACCCATTCTATCGTCTAGAGCGTTCGATCACGATCGCGTGGCCGAAAACCGCACCTCATTTGGAGCTTCCTAGCTCCCTCTACCTCATTATATAGACCCCTCCTCGAAAATTCCGGATCCCCTCCTTCCAAACGCTAGAAAATCACCTCGCGCGCCATCGGACACGTCCGGCCACAACCGGACACGTCCGCCGCCTCCGCCAACCAACCCGGAGCTGCCACCTGTCCCGGGGAGACCACTTCGCCGCCTCGCCCGCGCCGGCCCGCCCGGGCCCAGGCGGGGCCCCCCAGCCCGAGCCGCCGCCTCCCGCGGGTCGCCTCCCCGCCGCCACGCCCGACTGCTTCGCCGCCCGCGCCTCCTCGCCCGCATTGGCTGCCGCCTCGCCGCGCCACCATGCCGGCCGCCCACCGACATCGCCGCCCGGCGCCCTGCCGCGCCCTGGCCAACGACCGTCGACCCCGCCACGCGCCCACCTCCTCCTCCACGGCCACTCGTCTCCCCTCGTCGCCAGATTCGCCGTCCCCATCTCCGGCGAGTTCATCCTCAAGTCCGGCGACCCGAGCTCCAATTCCGGCGAACATCGTAACCCGCGCCAGATAGAGATCTGGGACATCTCCACGGTTGACTTTTTCCTACTAACCCTAGAATTTTTGCAATCTTCATCATGTCGTAACTCCACATCCGTAGCTCTGATTTGCGCATGAAGCATATCAAAATGTTCGCCTCAACGAGTACATCATTTCATCTCATTGCATCATTGTCATTTGAGCTCATCTCGATGCCCGAAATGCTGTTGGAAGAGGGCTATGTGATAAACTTGTCAGATCTATTTCATCAAATAGCTATTTGTCATTTTTGCCATGATTAATGTGTGCATGATATGCTCCTGATCTCTACATGAGTTTTGTTATATGCCATGCTATCTTTACAGAGGTGCTTACCATGTATTTTTGTGATATGTGTGGTGACTAGCACAAGATTGCAAAGTAGCGTAATCGGTAATGCTGATTTCAGGGACTTAGAATTTCACTAAGTCCTTGTTCTGTTTTTGTCGGTATGCCATATGTTCATGTTGTTTCCTAGTGATCCGTGCCTCTTTTGAGGATGATCAGTAAGTATGATTTTTTAACCTTGTGGTGCTCTATCCTAGCTTGAGTCAATCGAGCTCTACTTTTGCTATTTCGTGAATCCTGGCAGATTGTTGACTTGTTAGCGATTTTGCCGAGGATGTTGCTATTGATCTGTGCATGCTATGTTGTTGCTCTTGCCATGTCTAGCTTCTATGATATGTATTCTTGATGGGTGTATGCTTAGTTTGTCATGCCATGCTCTGTAGCGAGTGCATCGAGCTCGTAAACATGCCTACTCGTTAACAGATTTGCATGCTCCAGTTTTTCACTAAGTCTGAGATCTGTTTATGTTTTTGCCATGTTCACATGATTGCAATTGTATTTTCTGATCCCTTTTGGCTCAAGGTCACCAAGGGACTTTTGTTAAGTGCTTTGAGTAGCTTCATGCCATGCCTTGCTTTGCCGTATTAAGTTCCTGTAGCATGTAGTTTTCATGCTCTAAAGTGTGCTTCCTGATGCTAAATTCCAGACTTGTGTTAATTTCTAAACTCTGAAACCTGTTATCATTTGCACTTTTTCCATGCTTGTTTGAACCTGTTAATGGATGAATTAGCCGTAGCTCAGTGTTCATCTTTTGTCAAGCATCATGAATGGATCCCTGCCATGTATTTTGTTTTCATGTTTGAGTGCTTTAGCATACTTATCTTGATGCATTTAGATGGCTACTTGCTGTTTATTGCGGACCTGTGCCATATTTGTTTTGCTTGTCATTTCCAAACCGTTCATCCGATTCCGGTGATCTTTATATTGATTTCAACCGAAATCACCTTACCTTTCCAGTGACACTCTTGGATTTCCAAGTTGAGTCCAGGTTCAATCATTCCTTTTCAAATCTTGCATATGCATCACATACCGCATCCCGCATAGCATACCATGTTTGCATCATGTGGTTTGAGCATTGCACGTGGTTGATTGTGTTCCTTTTGTTTGTTTGTCTTGTTTGGGTAGAGCCGGGAGACGAGTTCGCTAATGAGGAGCCCATTGAGTTCGCTTACAAGGATCAAGTCAACTCTAACAACTTTGCAGGCAAGATGATCATACCCTCGAAATCACTTCTATCTTTGCTTGCTAGATGCTCGCTCTTT